>NW_017804564.1:1231656-1359124 GCF_001625305.1 Branchiostoma belcheri
CCTCGGGGGGGGGGGCGGGTGCAGAAAGATGTTCTCTTGATAACAAGTTTACAGAAAAGACAGACCATAGAAACTTTCTTGGTTTCTCTGGTCAGATTTATTTTCTGACTTTCCACACAATGTATTGTTTTAAAGGAACTCTCAAGTTGGGAGGAGGGCATTATTTTACGATAAGGTTATTTATTAATTAGCAGACTTTTTGCAGAATTCCAGACTAATGAATGCCTTAATTTTTTTCATTACTAGTATAATTTTTATTATCATACACTGTGACATAGTATTGGAATATAACATCCTCCTACCAAATGAAGTGCTCCTTTACCCCTCCTCAAGACAGAATATCAACAGTATGTACTGCACCTGCTTTTTTTTTTAACAGTCTTTGTTAGATATTTATTTGGCCATTCTTCTAGAAATCATTGTTATTATAAGAAGAAACAGATTGACTTGATAGTTATACATCCAAACCATGCCCCTTACCTTGAACTTGAGCCCCAGTGTGCTCTGTGGCTGGACCCAGATGATGTTTAGGATTCCAAGGATGACGGCAGCACAGAGACACACCATCAGTACAGACCACCATGTCACCTCCGTAAACAGGGCCACCTCAGCATACACAAGTAGGGCTGTTATACACACGATCACCACTCCTGTAGAAAACAAGAAATGAGAGAGAGATTTCAGACTTCTGGGAGGAACATAATCATCATCATCACATGTTCCTCCAGCAGACAGACCACCATGTCACCTCCGTAAACAGGGCCTTCTCAGCATACACAAGCAGGGCTGTTATACACACAATCACCACTCCTGTAGAAAACAAGAAATGAGAGAGAGATTTCAGACTTCTGGGAGGAACATAATCATCATTATCACATGTTCCTCCCAGCAGAACAGACCACCATGTCACCTCCGTAAACAGGGCCTTCTCAGCATACACAAGCAGGGCTGTTATACACACAATCACCACCCCTGTAGAAAACAAGAAACAAGAGATTTCAGACTTCTGGGATTAGTACAATGTATGCAATTGACAATCCTCATCTTCCTGAATTTCCCAATTTAAACCTATAATTTCTGTTGGCTGACTGCTCATTCTGCCGGTGAAAACTTCTAAACCAACAAACAACTCTCTCTGGACAAACAGACACACAAACTCTCAGCTTTAATAGCAGCCCAAAACAACACTAAAATCTATGCCTGGATGTAAAAAAAAAAATAGTTTGATTAAAACATAATGGTAACCATTTCTGAAGGTCAGGGCAACAACTTGAAGGCAGACCCCAGTTATCCACATGCATCAGACAAAAGAAAATCCATGATTCAACCTTTCGACAACTCCCCCTGGCTACTTAGAAGGGAACTGCAAGTACATGAAGAGCCTTGGGAGTAGTTACATTGTACATTTAGCTGCTTTATGCACATACACCAGTGCATAGACTTGAGTTTCAACATGTGTGTCACCCACAGAAGGGACGCTTGCTCCATAACCATCTCTGTTCCCTCTTTTTTTTTGTTGCCAAGACTTCTTGGCTGCTCACTGGTTCTAAGTAGGTCAGTGGAAGACCCTTGGCTCTGAGCTTCTTTCATGAAGTACAAAATGTAGGTTGGGAAGAGACCTTGCATGCCAGCAAGTCAAAACAAGCCAGACTTATGGGGATCCTGGTGTGACGACTGCCAGGACAGGGACGTCTTGAAACGTAAGACAGTCTTACGTCTGGCAAGGAACCCAGATCTGCTCCTAAACCACACCAAGCTTAAGATGAAGACCTTCAGATCATCCCATGGATTAGTAAGAAGATAGAATCCAAAATGGTTCAGAACAGAGTCAAGGAAAAGTAGGTCCATACAGCAGTATCAAGTTCATTACGTAACCAACATCTGGATTCTAGGGCAGTGTTCTGGCACTGTCCAGCAGTGTTGGACTGACTACAGCAAAAAGGGCAGTGTTTTGGCAAAGTCCTTGTCCTGGTCTGTTTGGATTTTTTCTTCTGTCTGGGTGTCAGAAGTTTCAGAGCCTTCATCTGGCAGGTATACTGTTTTGGCACTGCAGGTAAAGTTGGACTGACCACCAAGAAAATGAAACTCGGTTGTGTGTCTGAGATCCAATTGCCACGGTCTGAACAAAGTTTTTTTCGTGACATTTTCCTGTGTCTGGGTGTCACCTAGTTGGCAACTTGTTTCAGAACCTCACCTGTAGGAAATATGTTATTTTGGCAGCTTAAAGAAGAGTTGGAGTGACTCTTGTCTGTCTGCACATAATAAAATTTTGGCACATTTTGTCGCAAGGTTATGTTGGCAGGTTAAATGGCAGTAGTTTCGTTGGAAAGTTTTGTTGGGAGCTAGGTTTTGTTGAAAGTTTTGGCAATAGGTGGAAGGTGGAAGGCTTGATCTCTGTCAGCCGGTCCTTGAGTTACTAGTATTCTCCCTCAAAGACTTTAAAACAGACTGCCCTGCAGTTTCAGAACAAGCCGCTAGGGAGCCCAAACTGTCACTTTTCCCTAGCTGTTTACCATCAAAAATTTGTGACTCTAGCATGTCATATCAAAACTGGAAGTTCTGCTGCAGTACCAACAAAAGCCGCCAGAGGGCCCAAAATCTAATCATTTTCAGGTCTCATGAAGACCTATACCCACCAATAAAGTTTCACGACAATGCATATACTGTTCACAGACAAACAGACAAACACTACTGAAAACATATTAACCTTCACAAATTGGTGAAGGTAAAAAGCAATAGAAAACTGCCATCCATGCAGAAAGTCTGTGTATAATCCTGACTGCACAGCAGGATACAAGCCTGACAATCTCGGTCTACCCCCAATGAGTGATTTACCGTGCTTTAATTTCCTCTCTGTCTGTAACATAATAAGCTTCCTCTGAGTTGTTGTCACATCTAGGCCTGCTGTGCTGTGAGGGGGTCCACATGCCCTTTTCCATAGAGCGTAATCGGCCGTTTCAATTCTACATAGAGCGTAGACGGACCGCTCTAATTCAACGTAGAGCGTAATTGGCACATTTTGCGTAGAGCATATTCGCTGTTTTAATTCTACGTAATGCGTTGTAGCCACTTGGAATTTATCGTAAAGCGTAATTGAGAAGTTTCCGAATTCAGCGTAGAGCGTTGTCGGGACCCCCCCCCCCCATGCAGGCACCCTGTGAGTTTCTGGTTTGGCCAGGACAAAAACAAAGCAGCTCTCATTAGCCAGCCAAGTTCAAAGTCAGCTTGACCAAAACCACCTGTAGCCAAACTCGCTTGTTGGCAGAGCTCCGATTACAATAACAACATTGACATCACAGTTTGATATAAGTCATCACAAAGCAATCAGAGACCAGGCAGATAGTGATCTTTGCCCTTACTGCTTATCCAGCCCCACAGAGAACAACAGCTTCCCTGTATACTGGAAATCACAGAAAGATAGTGTACATACATGTACTCACACACACACACACACACACACACACACACACAGAGCTACACACACACACACATACATGTAGCTACACACACACACACACACACACGTTCATGTAGCTACACACACACACACACACACACACACAAACACACACACACACAATGCACAGAGAGAGAGAGAGAGAGTGAGAATGAGAGAGAGAGAGAGAGAGAGAGAGAGAAAGGGAGAGAGAGACAGAGACAGAGAGAGAGAGATGCCCAAAACTCTACTTAACTCCCTTTGGAGTGAAATAACAACCACAACCACAACACTCTCTCCAAGATCTAGAAAAACAAGACCTGCAAACAAGAACAACAATTACAAACACATCCTGGCAACTTTGTAGGAAACTCCAGGAGCTGAATTAAGCAGTTTGTTTTCTTAATTTGGTGGGATTAAGACGTTTGTTTTGCTAATTCCCCAGGAGGCTTGCATGTCCCAGGAGAGGGAGAAAACTGCTGGTTCTGATTAAGGCTCAGCTCCTCTTGTCATAACAAGGCATAACTCTCTCGGGAAGGGGAGAAGGGCAATGGACTGTAATGATAGTCCAAGATAATCTCTAAGCAGATCCTAGGGTCGCAATAGACAGTATCCAATTGACAGACAGTATATAAGGAGTGGACAGGAAGGGCTGAGGGGGCATTAACAAAAAGAGACAAAAAGTTGAAAATGTCGCAAAAGTAAACATGTCCATTAAAGTAGCCTGGTGTCCAGCCTTGTTAGCTTTAGTCCGCTCCCCAAGATTTTTTATTTGATTTTGATAACAACAAACTTTGGTTCCACATCTAAAAAGCTATAATTTTCCAGTGACAATTTATAAGACAATCACCAGATGATCTTTCTGGCTGATGCCAAATTTGGACAAACATTAATATTGCGATACATTCCTAGGAATGTGTCAAGACCTGAAAACAGTGTACTCTGATAGGGAAAATATCAAAACATGGTTCGACCATGCCGGAACTTCAGGCAAAAGTCATTCCCTTTGTTTTGATTTTTCTGACACTGAGATGTAAAAAAATACCGAGGGGCTTCTTCAAAATACACATCAATTGCTTGCTGGCAAAGTCCCTTCATAGATGTCAGGCAGATCATCCAGAATCATGATGGAATGCGGGTTTCCTGACTACTCTGACTACGCAAGTACAAAACAGGGGGCCTGCATGGGGGGTCCAGACAATGCTCTATGCTAACTTTTGAGAGCTGGCTACGTATTATAGGCTGAATTCAGGAAACCTCTCTAAATTCGAAGTGGTAACAATACATTACGTAGAATTAAAACGGCGAATACGCTCTACGTAAAATGCGCCAATAACGCTCTACGTTGAATTAGAGCAGTCCGTCTACGCTCTACGTACAATTACAACGGCTGATTACGCTCTACAAAAAAGGGCATGCAGGCCCCTAAAACACCCTGCAATACTGGCACAGGAAGTCCTGTTATCACAGTGAAGAAACGATAACTGAAGTGGTGTGCCCAAGTGTCCAGGCCAACATGACCCTGTCACACATTCACGAATTTGGACTCCTGAACGCTAGTCGAACGCCCGCCAACCATGGTTAGGAGTGGGTCGGCTGGCGTTCTGCTAATTTCGCATTCGTGAGGTGTTTGGGAGGTTTGATCATACACATGTAGTTGGCTGGTTTTCAACTGTTAGTAAGCAAAACACCTGCCAACCATCCTAGAGTACGTCAGAGCATTTTTAGTTGATTCAGAACCAGAATCAATTTTTTTTCAAATAAGAAAAAAAAATGGACAGGGCAAATCCGAGAAACAACAAATTAAATTGTTGTGGCCTTAGAGACTTGCCTCAGGTCTAGAATGCTTCTCGGGGCTTAGAACAAATCTCTGGATGCCTTACAAATTGCTGTAATGTGGTGTTGTGGACACGTGCATGGCCACTGGATGATTCCAAGCTATTATAAAAGTAGTAAATCAGATTCAAATACAATTTGTCAAAGCTTGTAGGGCACAGTCAAGCATTAACGTTATATAAAAAAATGCTGACCACCCCCCACCCACCCCCTCGCAAAGTATCTTTGAGGATCCCAAGAGAATTTAACCCCTTCTCAATGATAAATGTTACACTTCTCATTCTTGAAGGAACCCTGGTAACCTTGAGAACTTTCTGACCTACTGAAAGAGCCTCGTATACATGACTTTGATTGTAATCATCTAACGTTATAACATAAATGACCGTATAAGTAGCTGAACTTGGATCCTCCATCAAATATAAGTTGGTCTACCATCCGATGACTGACAGAAGGATAATGTGAATGACCTTGAGGTTATCTCTGTTGTGGGGCTTAGGGTGCAGAAATGACCTAACAACTTCCATGACACTTCAAGTGGTGACCTTGAAGAGTAGTAAATGGTGAAAGTCCTCCATTTTGTCAAGTCAGAACAAGAGGAATAACCTTTACAGACCTCTTACAGAGCTTAGGGTGCAGAAACAACAGACAATGAATCAATGACCTAAAAACTTCCACAACACCTGAAATGGTGACCTTGAAGTAAATGGCGAAAATCCTCCATTTTGTCAGGTTGATTCAAAGAAGGACCACATGAATGACCTTTACTGTTCCCATCCATACATGCGGTTATCTGTGTAGAGCTCAGGGTGCAGAAAAGACTGACAATGACCTAACATCTTTCACAACACGACCTTGGAATGTTAACGCTTGATAAAGGCGACCTTGAATCATAGTAAATGGTGAATATACCCCATTTTGTCAGCTTGAGTGACAAATACCTCCACCAACAGTCTGAACATCTGTAATCTCGGCTACCAGATGTGCTCTTCATGTGACCTCAGCTGACCTTCAAGTTGGCTCCGCTTTAGCTAGAGCATTTTTATGACCTTGTGGTCCTTGAAGGTGACATTGGTCCAGACTATAAATCTTGTGACATTGACCGAGATCATAAATCTTGGGAACTTTCAAGTGGATTGTAGTAAACACAAGACTGAATGCAACTCAGTGGTATCTCAGAGATTTCTTCAACTTTTGGGGGCTGAATAAAGCTATATGAAGTTGAGAAATTAGGTTTGACATCCAGACTCATTATGGACCAAAACCCATATGTTTCAATCATGAATATGATGATGATGAATCAGTAAGTTAATTGTACTTTTATTGCAGAAAATTCCTGAAATATTGTTCGTCTGGCATTACTTTAATTTTGTTAACCCAAATTGTTACCTCCTGTTCAGTGTTGACTGTTCTAAAGAACAGTTCTAAGAGTTCAAAAAAACATTTCTATAGAACACTTCTATAGAACAGTTCTAAAGAACAGTTCTATAGATCTATAGAACAGTTCTATAGAACGATTGTAGCAAAGCTCAGTGGCTAAAGCCCCAAATTTCTACTTTAGCCAAAGGTTTATGGCAATCTGAATTAAGGTTGGGCCTTAGTTAGCTCAACAAACAGGTTAATTTGAGCCCCACCACAAAAACAAATCAGTGCACAGCTTGAAAAACTCTTGGAGACATCTTGAGCTATTTAAGAAGGAAAACTTTAAGTTAGTGGGGTCACAACCTTTGACCCCTAGGGAGCTATTAGCTGGGCCTCCCTCTGGGAAACAAGGTCAGGTCAAGGTCAGCATGTTCCATGGAGGTCTGGGAAGGACATGTGGAGGTGGTTAGGGTTGTCAGGGGACGTCCAGGGGATGGCTAAGTAGCCTAAGCTGAAGATACAAACTTGGACATCAAAGAAAATTGTTTTCAAATGCAGTCAATGTGTACACACTTTAAATTATCTTTGACAACCAAGACAAGCCAAAGAATGGAACCATTGTCAAACTCACCTGACATCTTTAAGACAGAATTTAGAAGCTGTACTTGGACATTGACCACTTGAAGGGCAATCCACCTGCAAATTTAACTTAACGGTTACTGTTTTGCTTTTTCTTATTTTCTTCATAGAAATGATTTGAGGACTGATATATTCTACATATAAGCAAAAACCTGTTATCAACCTGTTCTTTATCTGTCTGAAATCTGTGACTTCCTGCTGTTATTGTTAATAACTGTGAAATTGAGGTTTGTTCAACACTGTGCTTTTAAGCAGTCTCAAAAGACTTACATGTACAAGGTTCAATCTCACTCTACATAAAAATCAATGATAAAAGAATGACCTTTCAATTAAGATGCAAAGAAAAATCAAACAGCGCATATACTTTTGAGTGAATCATAAATGTGATCAACTTACAGTACAACTTTTTACTTCTTTTGAGGAGGGAAATTACCTCTTTTAAATTAAGACTTCCTGATGACACTTTCTGACCCCTTCAAGACTTCCTGACACTTTCTGACCTGAAGGAGACCTGAAGTGACTCATGGTGATAACAAAAACACAGAGCAGCAGGTCTGATAGCCCTTATCAGTAAACATGCCTGAACTGGAGGTTAGGACAGGAAGGTACATTGTACAACACAGTGTCATCATGCAGCACATCGGCAGAACATACTGCACCTGCGGGAAACCCGTAATGTATTGTGCATAGCACTTTGGCAGAACATCTCATATAAGGTCATATTCGCACATATAAGTTTAGCATTCTGACAGAAGTTTCCAAATGTTATGTTGGAAAAGATATTGACGTCAGCAACAGGCAAAATTCTGATGCAACGTTGACCAAACATTTAACGATACATGTATAATGTACCCGCGCAGGTACAGTACATTCTGCCGACCTGCTTCTTAATGCAAAGTGTATCAAATTTCATGTGCATTTTCATGCATGTAGAAATACTTGTACATATTATAAGTACTAGTTTTTTAATAGGATAACATTTTACAAGTCATTCTTAAAGACTCTCTAAAATGTGTCTTGATTCTTACTCAACTTTGTCAAGTTAAGGACTGGTTGAGGTCTAACTTGATCAATCAAAAGAACACCAGAATGACATTAGATTCATTTTCTACAAAAAAGTGCAGCTGCAACTTTTCCACATGGCAGCAGCAGCCTGATGACTAAAATTATTTCTAAGAAATGTGAATCCAACTTTTCCTGTGCAGTTCCTGGCCTGGTCTACTTAACTCAGAATAACTTCCTTCCCCTGATCCTGTTTACGTTTGTTGAAGGGATGAGATCACTCCATAACCTGTTATAAATTAACACATGACAAACAAGTGTTGCTAATCACTTGTTACCCTATATGGCAAATGATAGCACTACTAAGCACCTCATTACTCACCACACAGAGCATGTCACTGATAAAAACCTGTCGACACAATATTGGTGCCAATATACAAGACTCAAAGATGTCTCTTGTGCAAAATGTTTCTAAGAGATTCAAGATTTGACTGAGTCAAAATGTACCATTTTTTAAAGTCTTTGGAATGGCTTGGCTGGGGATGGAATACATGACCTACAAAATGCAAGGCGAACACTCTACTCCCACTTGGCCATTGCACCATAATGACACAGTGTCATGTCATGCTTAATGACAATTTAGGACAATAATTTTATTCATACATGTAAGTTACATTCTTAGTAGTCTAAGAACCAGGCTAATATGGAACTGAGAACCCCATAATATGGAACTGAGGAAGCCTTAAGTTTTAAGGAAATACAATGTAACCTTGCACATTGTGATGTGGAGACTGCTAAGAAAAATTCACTAACGTCAAGAAACAAAATGAGCTTTTCTTTTGTGCATCTACATATACTTTCAATATCCTCGATTGACAGCTGTATCAGATTCTATAACAGAATGAACTGAAGAAAGATGACTCAATTTTTGCACCACAGCTGTTTTGCTACAGTTTTGCATGACTCATGCACATAATGGACAATCCCTAGTACTGATCTAAGGTTCCAACCTGTGGGAGGTGGTGTCACACTTGTGATGTCATCACCCTTCCTATGACATCACTTCCTGTGGAACAGGTATAAAGCGGTTAGCATGTAAGCCTAGCGGCACGTCTGTCCAACCCTCTGGCACAGTGAACTATACTGTGGACGCTAACGCTAAACACTCAACAGTCTTCCATCACTCTGCAAGGAGCTTCTCAACTTTCTCCACAAGCATCAGACAGGTAAGAAGTTTTCCTTTCCTTATTCTATAGTCATTGTCTCAAAGTTTAATTATTGTCTTTAGCAAAACTTTCTGCTAGTTTTGAAAGCTGTTCTTGACCTCATTTTACCATAGTGAAAAGTTCAGATACAGCCCCTGAGAATGGAACTGTTTCTTTAACACTTTGAAACATAACAAGAAGGTTATTGATAAGTGCGAAGTGAGTACAAACTTTTGTCAAAAGTTTATCAACTGTTCTATTGAAAAGGCCCATACCGTAGGGGCAAAGCTTGGGGTTGTTTTTCTAGGCGTTTCTGAAGCATTGGTCTCAGATCCAGAAAAACTACCCAAACATGGAAACTTTCCAAGTTTGGAGCCCGCACAAAATTGAAGGCAAGTGTCGCCTGGCCACACACACAAGGAACTGATTTGCCTGTATTGTGGCAACAGTGGAGTTTGTTCCCTTCTCACAAGGCCAAATATGGCAAAGTTTCTTTCTTTTAGGCTATGCCAAACATTCCAATAGTGACCACAAACTCACTGTCTTTAGTATCTGAGGTGAAGCAATGATCATAATAGTCAGACTACTGAGACACCAATTTAATTTTCTCATAACAGATTCAGAAACTTTTAATATGAATTCAATATTAAACAGTACTGGAAACGGAACTCAGGGGGAAAAATCTGTATCTTGGTACACTTATTATTTCTTTTTTTTTTACATAATATAATAATCAGATTTAAATTGTCATAAAAACTATGTTTTCATTATCCTTGACTTTTTGCCATCAAAGTTTATCAAAAATGACTGACAACCATTTACCCTATCTGAATCTTAAATTTCTCTTCTTGAAGACCCAAAACTTGGCAGGATTTCATTCCACATAACAGAAACCAGAAGGTAATTTTGTGGCTTCGTTGTTTAATGTGACGGTGAGTTGTTCATTCCAACTCTTAAGGACAAACGGCTGTAAAAAAACGCTTGTGTGCCAGTTTTTGCCTGGACAATCAACAGGGGGTAGTAGAGTTGAAGGGGGGAAGGGGTATGGAGTTTAAGGGGGGTACTAGAGTTTGAGGGGGGTATTGGAATTTAAGGGGGCTTTGTGAATGGTTGAAACAATTCTGTAGTACAGTACTAAATATCATAAGGCCACACCGATTTGATTTGTTGGTTCTCAGATTATTTCAGAAAAATATGAAGCTGTTTGGGCCAAAATATGAGCATTTTGCAGTTGATTTCGAACCTAAATCCTTTTGTTCTTTCAAATCAGAAAGAATCTGGGAACCTGGGAATTAAATTGGTGTGGCCTAATGAATTAGAAACAGAAATTAACAGCATCATAAATTTGCAAAGGAAAGTCACTAACTTCAAAATACAAACACTTCAAGCCTTTAGTACAGCATAAAGTTCTGAATCAGTGACTCTAATACGCCTGTGCTTCAACCAGTGTCACACGTTCCAGACATCATCACACATCATTACTTACACTAATAAGTTCTGACAGGACCAGGTTAGTCCACTTGTGGACAGCCAGAATTCCATGGCCACAAGCCTGAAGTGTCGTGTGCTGCTTTAAAAATTTGATTTGGGTGGGCCGACAACTATCTCTTTACAGCAAAGGGGTTAGCTTACATTTGGTGGCTGTGAGTCGCTTGGGTGTGTAATGGCAGCCTTCTAGCACTCTCGTGGTGACCTCATACATGTACAACAGTGTGTACAAGTTACTACAACCATACAATGTAGGACTGTAAGGTTTTGAACCACTCACAACAGTAAGGATCCTTGTTTGTAAGACCTCACTGACTGACGGACACACTCACTCATCACTCGTTACATTATTTGTATCTACTATGTACAAAATTTGTAAAAATCAGTGTAATTCAGCTTGGTTGACTTTGTAAACTGGCTGCAAGGCTGATTTTTTAAATAAAACTTGAAAAAACTTGAAACTTGATTACGTTTTACAATAAATTCTGGGTAGCTACAACGCATTACGTGGAATTAAAAACGGCAAATTATGTTCTAAGAAAAATGCGCCAATTACACTCTACGTTACATCTATGCTATACGTTTAATTAAAATGGCTGGTTATGCTCTACGGAAAATAGCCTTAAGGCCTCCATATTGGGGTATATTGGAGGGTGGGGGTTATGAAAACAGGTGCAGGTGAACTGGAAAAGTTGCCAGCAGTGAGAATTCCTTGGCTGGGTGCCTGGACTGTCCCCTGCTGGTACTCAGTGTCTTTTGACCATAAATCACCTCAATCAGTCCACTGGGAAAAACAATGGATGGTACAGACTCAAACTGGGAGGATCTGGATTCCATTTCTGTGATCAGGGCATAAACTTTGGATCATTAAGTTTCCATAATTTTGCTTTAAAAACATTAAGCTGGCAACTCAGAGAAGCAATAAATTGGTGAGGCCTAATGATGTGAGCTTACCAAAGAAGGCAGCCTTACTGATGGTAAATTCAGAGGTCAGTCACACAAGTTTGACATTCACCGTGACCTTGACAAAGAAGATATAACACAACAACATGGCCACCTGTATAACATCACGTCATCTTTTAGCTAACCTGGCAGTAGATTACTTATTAATGATATTTACACAGCAAACGTAACTGTTTACACTTTATACAATCCCTGTTTAGACAGAAAACAACCAGGAAAGACAAGGCCAAGGTCATGTAAGCTGAAGCAGACCACCCAAACATTAGGGAGTCATTCATCAAAACATGGTGACGCATTAGATGAAAAATAAGCCACAGATCTGAAGCAAAAGTAGACCTCGGATAGGACGTTAAATGGTGGTCCCGTGTTTAGGGAGAGCCACACCCCACGCACGTTTAAGAACCCACCACACTTATCGAAAAGAGTAGGGGACCTTCCCGGTGCAAGTGGTTCAAACCTTACAGTCTGGTTTCAGGGTTGACATCTTGAAGAGGTAATAGTTACCTAGTACTTAAATATGTCAATCCTCATTCCAATGAAAATGTGGTAAATTTTCATACTATCAAAGATTTATCAGGAAATGCATCAGCTAGTTGAACACTCTATCTTGAAAGTTGAAATGGCATTTCTTCAATACATCTGAGGGTGCCTGCATGGGAAGGGGGGTCCCGACAACGCTCTACACTAAATTTTGAGAGCTGGCTACATATTAGGGAAACCTCTTGATTTACGCTTTACGATAAATTCCAATTGGCTACAACACATTAATAAATATGTAGAATTAAAACGGCAAATACAACAATGGTTCAATTACACTCTACGTTAAATTAGAGTAGCTAATTACACTCTACGGAAAAGGGTATGAGAACCCCAATCTGAGAGGCTTGTTCTACAAAGTTTACATTTGGTCCAGCCCTGACTGGGAACACTGACAGTAATGCCACCAGACAGGCAAAGATTAAGGAAAAATGTCATCAGTCCAGACTGATACTCCACACAGATCTGTCTCGGGATAAGGTTAGGGCTTTGACCCAAATTCTTGCAGGGACTCGGGATTTGGTGAGGGGGGGGGGAATTAATGAGAACCAGCCATGTTTGGAACAGGCAGGGATGACCTTGTGTGATGTCATCAAAGGTGACAGCTCTGGCTAAGGGATGGGGCTTTTAACTCGGGTGACTGTTTCTCTTTTTCTTTTGGATGTAGAAAATGGAAATAACAGCTAAAATCATGATGTAATAGATCATAACCCATGATTTTGATGAGAACCAGCCATGTTTGGAATAGGCAGGGGTGACCTTGTATGATGTCATCAAAGGTGACAGCTCTGTCTAAGGCTTTTATCTTGGCTGTTGTTTTTTGTGTGGACATGCCAATTGAAATAGCAGCTAAAATCAATATTCAATAGATCATAAACCAGGATTTTATGACAAACTGAAGTCAGATTCCCCCAAATTTGAGTCTGGAGGTCGATCAGTGTCATGTGATGGCATTTCAGCACCAGGGAAAGTGGGGGGGGGTGTTTCACAGTTTTGTGATAGCAGCCCATAAAGTCCTGCTATCCCCTGTATTGTTCAGCTGTGTGAAAGCAATGCTGTTTTACTGTCCTCTGTACTGTTTGGAATTCTGTTTTCCATGATGGAAAAAATGTTCAACAAGTCGGTTTGTGCAGTTAACTAATATTATATACAATGTACCGATCTTCCAGAAACATAGTAGTTGGAAACATTATTTTAGATGCTTAAAGGTGTCCAAAGCCATCACCTGAATAGGAACATGCGAACAAACATGTTTTGATTAATTTAGAGCTTACATACCTCCTGAAGACTCAACTCTTTCATGTTGAATGCTTTCATCTTAAACAGTTAAGAACGGATGCCAAACAGTTCCTCACAAACAGTTAAAGTAAAAATAACCATGCCCAAATATCAGACAGGTCTTAATGACTCCCTACGTCTGAGTGACTTTGACGGAAACGTTTTATCCCAGCAGGGAGAATCTGTCTTTTGATGTCACAGCCTCTGACTGGGATCAAACAAGATTAACCCAGGATTAGCCTAGGAGGCAATTCTCTTTTTTTTCTCAATTTTGTTAAATCCAAGAAAAGCTTTAAATTTACAGTCTCTGGCCACAGGCTTGCTAACAAAACTGCTGCTGTGTTGGTCAAAACAACTTCTGTTCGGGGTTGAAAACCTGACTTTTGTCAACATGCAAGTCTGAGTCTGGCCAGTTTAATGCTTCCCTTTCATGCTGATCTGCATCTGTATCAGTATAGCCTATAATATCAGTATAGGGCCTTTCATCACTGAAGACTCAAAACCTTCAGGCAAGAATCCCAAGAATGTGGCTTCTGCTCTTTAAGAAATTCAGTACAACCTGCCTGTTTGACTTGGCTCTGCCAACATACACAGTCTTGTATAATATACTTACATCCAGGGGCTTCAATCTAGTCCTTATTACTGAAACTCCTTGCTTACATCAAGCCTGCTGCTACTCTCCAAGCAGAGGCTTAGGGTTCGGCTTATTCTTGACATTTTCTACCAGGCGTTTTTATTTTTGTATGATTTAAGTGTCTTTTTTTTTTACACCAGCTAAACCTCTCTGCTGGCACTCACCCCAGGACTTAGTCTAACATTTAAAAAAAAGATATATCTATCCAAAGCATGAACTATTCACCAGAAGATCTAGGATGTCAGTCTGCTACCTATAGATCATACTGTAAAGGGCAACCAAGGTTGTGTTACAGGTCCAATGTCACAGACAGGGACAAGGGTCTATCTGTTTGTCCATATTTCCACATGGTAAAACCTACATGTACCATTTCAAGGTCATTTAACAAGGTCATTCTGTCACATGTAGGACAGAAGGACACCAGGTCTTCAGAATATGGATCATCATATATCATTAAAGCTGGTGTGTTACGCCAAAAGGTGGTTATACCGGCTATACAGATACAGATACAGATCATACTACATGTACATGTAATTGTAGGGATGCTGATAAACCACAATACAACTATAATTGATTTTTTTAATGTTCATTTTTTCCCCAGCCATCTTGTAAAAATGGAGTCCCTGAAGGTGATCTACCTCCTGACCCTGACCATGGCTGCAGTGGCTGCACCTCTCAGTGATGTAAGTCCTCCTTTCATTGGTTACTCCTGTCAGTCATGTCCACAAATGTCCAATGGCAGCACTTGTTCTAAACAATTTCATCAGTTTGTTCCATTTTATTTCATTTCATCATCATTGAAGATAAAAATTCCATATAGTCCTGACATGATGATTGTGGTGTCATGTGGCGCAACGGAAGAGTGCTCGACTCGGAACCAAGAGGTCCCCGGTTCGAGTCCTGACGTGCCACTGGCCTTGTGCCCTTGGGAAATGCACTTTACAAGACTTTCCCCAATTATTTAGTATCCTCTGTCGACTCTGTCCTGTATTTGTTTCTGTGTGTGGAACACAACACCAACAACAGCTTCCTTTGTTCCACATGTATTGTACTGTTACAATCTCAATAAATCAAATCAAACTGTAACAGCCAAAGATCATTGACAGCTGTGATTGACAGCTTGGCTCCGCCCACAGGAAGCTCGGGAGGAGCTGCTGGTGGACAAGGTCATGAAGCTGATCCGGGACGAGGTCATCCAGGAGAAGGCGCGACTGGAGGCGGAGAACAGACAGCTCAAGAAACAGCTGTCAGAGTACAAGCCAGGTATAGATCAGTATCTGTATAGTCGGTATAACCGCCCTTCGGCACAACACACCAGCTTCTATATCTGTATAGCCGGTATGACCGCCCCTCGGCATAACACACCAGCTTCTGTATCTGAATAGCCGGTATAACCGCCCCTCGGCATAACACACCAGGTTCTGTACCTGTATAGCCGGTATAACCGCCCCTCGGCATAACACACCAGCTTCTGTATCTGTATAGCCAGTATAATACTATAACCGCCCTTCTGCGTAACACACCAGCTTTGCAGGCACACGGGGCAGCGGCAGCTAGCTACATTTACACCGAACAACTTGTTACACCTAACACTTGAACATCTAATTCTAGACATTGTTTAAAGCTTAGAATCTAACATTATGATAATGCTCCTACTGTACTTGGTGACAGCAGAGTTCCACTCTGCGATAGTTCTAGAAAAAAATGTCGTTTTTGAACACCTTAATCCTTGGTTCACTTGACATTAGACTGAGATGAAATCTTAACCTTCTTCCTTCTGTCTAACCACAGAGGCTAAATAGCCAATGGCTACTACTTAACAAAGTTTTCTTTACGGCCAAGAGTTCATACATTGTACCTAGCAATGCCTAGGAAATACTTAGACAAAAAAAATATTTTGAGCCAAGAAAGAAACAAAAGTGACTTCTTGTTCACATTTCCACATTTCTCCAGTCTGTTACGGCCTGCGTCCTGTCGGCATGGAAACGGGTGACATTCCGCAGGACAGCATCACTGCGTCATCCACATGGCGGCCGGAGACCGCCCCGTATTACGCCCGCTACAGCAGCAGCCATTACAGCTTCGACTCCCATGCCTGGTGCGCCGCTTTCAACGACAGGATCCAGTGGATACAGGTGGGACAATCAATCAATCAATCAATCAATCAGATCAATACACTAGTCATTTCAATCTAATCAATAAATCAGAAACCACTTCTAGTAAACAGGCTTTAGTGGCCCCTCCCAGCTGGATGTTGGGCGGCTAGCAACCGTAAAGCGATTTAATCAGGCTATAGAATACCCAAAGTAGTCTTAGATTGGAGACCTGATGGTAAAAGGAAAAGAGGTAGTAAGACTGGAAACCACCTGGAGAAGAGCTACGTTGGATAACCTGGCATCTATGGTCAAGGACAGACTCAGATGGAAGAAAAAAGTCACGGCCTTACGTCTCGCAAGGGATGAAGATTAATCTCTGCTACGGCCTGACCAAAACCCTTAACTTTCGACCTCTACCCTTGCAGGTTGACCTTGGGAAGCCCATGACAGTTGCGGGGGTGATAGTTCAAGGTCAGCAGGGTTTCCCCCACTGGGTGTCGTCCTTCAAGCTGCTGTACAGCCTGGACCAGAAGGACTGGATGTACTACCAGGACGAGACTGGCAATGACAAGGTATAAAATTACATTGTACTGTTTTCGTTACTGTTCCAGACTTGTAACTGAGATGCTGAACCCTATATATATATATCAGGCTAATCCTAAGCTTCTAGGGTCTGGAACAGACTAAATAGAGGCACTACAATGTGTACAACATACTAGGCTTTTAATGTTATACTGATTTTTTTGCCATTTTCAGGCCAAAAATGTGTACTTTGGGCAGCTTAACCCTGGTAATGTCAGTAAACAAAAATTTAAAGACCTGAAATTTGGTATGGGGGTGCCTTTTAACATATGCCCACAGAACTTCATTTTAAATATTACTAAATTTTAACACTTTTGGCACATTTTAAAATATAATTTGAGACTTTTTCTTTCAAGTTAAGTATGGTCTGGGCTTAAAAATAGGGACGTACAAAGAACAATATAAGATATCATCTTCAGTTGTCAATGCTGTGAAGAAAAAATGTGGCACTGATACAACATTATCTGATATAAATCACTGACATAATTATGTTTCTGATTACTCTCTTAACGCATGCGTAAAAATAGCAAACTTGTGTTACTTTCCACAGCTTTTCAGTGGGAACTTTGACAGCACAACGGGCGTGCGGCATGACCTGAAGCGGCAGCCCCAGGCCCGGTACGTCCGCATCAACCCCCACACCTGGCACTACCACGTCTGCATGCGCCTAGAGGTCATGACCTGTGTGGGTGAGGCTGACTTTAGCAGCTCGTTCGACGCCATCTCGGTACCCGGAGATGGAGATGAGGTTTGTTTGTTTGTTTATTTATTCCAGGAACCTCAAATTTGTGACAATACAGCCACTACTCTTCCTGGTGTCCTCTTACCAATACATTGTCCTAAGAAACTTATAATAAGGTTATACCGTAACATTTGCAAAGCAAATGCATAATGTATACCTTCGCATATGGCCTGCTCAGTTAATTCTTACGCAAACACGGTCACATAATTATATAGTATCTGTATCTGTATAGCCGGTATAACCGCCTTTCGGCGTAACACACCAGCTTCGATAGTGACAGTAGTCTAAATCCCTCCTGCTATAAAACTGCAACATGATGTACAGTACAGGCCACGAAATACGCATCAAGTTCTGCGGGACGTACCGCGATATTCCGCAGGACGTCCCGCAATATTCCGCAGGACGTCCCGCAATATTCCGCACGACGTTCCGCAATCTTACGCACGGCGTTCCGCAATCTTACGCACGGCGTTCCGCAATCTTACGCACGGCGTTCTGCGGTATTTCGCAGGGCGTTCCGCGGTATTCCGCACGGCTTCCCGCAGTGCACCTGAGAGCACTTTCGCAGAACTTTGCGAAAGTTCCGCAGAACACCTCTCCGTAAGGCCGCGTTTCCGCAGAAATACGTCCTATTCATATGCAGGCCATTCGCGCCGTGGGCGGAGAAAGATCACACCCGGTTTGTTTACATTTTCTATAGCGCGGAGTGAAAATGTTCATGAGATCTGCCGATATTTTTTACCCAACAGTGTGAAGATTGTAAATTCCTGAGCTAGAATGTGGTTTAATAGATTGAGTTAAGATTTCTACCTCTCTGAAACGTGCATGTACACAAATATATTTATCGAAAACATGATCGCTGTGGTCTGAATTGTTACAGGGTTCTAATTAGCGGGAGCTTTGTTTCTTGATCTTGTGTTTCTTGTTTTGAAACCCACGCTGATCGCGGAACACTTCCCGGTGGAATGAACGTCAAAATTGTGTCAAATACACAATAAACCCACATACAAATACAGTATATTGTATTCCCGAAAGATTCTTTCAGTCCTGAATCTATTTACTAAAATAGTCTATTTTTGGTCGTACAAAACAAAACAAAACAAAACAGCATTTTGAAAGAAATAACATAATTTTACTCTTTGTCCGTCACCCCACGCCGCCGCTGGCTTCCGAGCAACAACCAATCAGTTTTAACCGTAAAATTTCGTACAATTCGCAAAGTTACCATTCTGGGATTTAGATGTTTACTATTTTTTGTAAAATATACATTCTAAGGAACAGTTTCGTATGTAGTTTATGTGGTTTTGAGTTAATAGCGCGAGGATTGGCGAGAATGCAGAGGGTTCGTAGCGGTGGACGTGTGTTGCACTCGAGTGGGAGGGAGCGCTTCGTAACGTGCGTCCAGAAATGCCGGACAATTTTGATCGTGAAAAATCGTACAATTTGTAAATATAGCGATCTTGGATTCGGATATATTGAGAAATACATTTGTAAGGAACAGATTCATGTATTGTTTGTGTAGTTTTGAATAAACCTGCGCGAGGATGTAGAGGGTGCGATGTAGTGGGTGCGATGAAAATGGAGTCGATTTTTTTGCAAAAAAAAAAAAAACGGACAACGCACCCGAAAAATAAATAAACACGGTACGGGACAACCCGAACTTGACGTGTTTATGCAAAATTTGACGCAGATTCATTTGTTCTCAGACTATAAAAGTTGACTCTGAAAATTTTGGGATGAAATCGGGACAAGAAAATTACAAAGCCGCGCCGGCCGTGCAGGGCGGAACAAGCTACAGTCGTCTAACAATCTTCAGGCGGTGTCTCTGGGCGGAGTATCAACTCTTCTGCGGCCCGACTGGTGGGCGGGTCCCCGTCTGCGCGCTGTGATTGGCGCGCCGGAACGCCACGTGGTCTGCGGCGCCGGGGAGTCTACCAGCGCCGCTGCTGCTACGTGCGGTTACTATGGCGACGTGCGTGGGAACGCCCGGCCCGGCAGCGTGGCGAACGAAATGTATCAATTTTTGATGCGTGTCAACAAAGCCATGGGGCGTAAAGAACCCCTTGAATTATGCTTCGCGCTTGGCACAATAATATTAATTCTCATATGCAAAAACGTTAGTTCGACTCTGAATATTACCACGAGTCTTCCGTCAGCAACAACAAACGAACGCCTGAATCTATACACGTACACTCGAATAGAGAACCTAGATAATACTAGTAACGTTAGTAGATTATACATATGGTCGGTAAAGATCGGAACTGTAACGAAGATAGGCGAATATAAATTTGTCACATAGACACCAATCACAGAGCCTCGGTTATAGTCGGTGAAGATCGTGTTTGTAACGAAGACGGGCGAAATCATTGGAGCAGCCCAGCTAGACTGTTGGCGCCGACGGCAGGGGCGGCAACTTCTTCAAAGGGAAACGCCTGTCGATCAAGTATAATATGTGCGTGCGGCTATGGGAAAATGCCTCGCTCTAAAATGTATCACGTAGTTCTGAATCGATAATCACAAACAGCAAGGAGCTTCTACAACATATAGCGTCCTTGCAAACAGGGACAATATCAAACTTCGTTATTTTTGGCCACAGAGTCGAAGCATTTAAAGCTTAAAATTTTAAAAAGTGGTTTCTTCGGCGAAGTCATGCCTTGCAGAAAATGTTGACGGTACACATTACGTGTTCGACCGCAGGTCATTGACCTCCAGCTTGCGTTGTTCCAGCGGAGAAGAGCGTCTGGCAGTTTTTATAATAGCGTCAGATTTTGTTTGTTAAATCATACACAGGCATTCATGCATCTATCATTCTTCCAACTAGTTCGTAGTTATGTGAGATGTTTATTGGAATCACACGGATCGGAACAAACTCAGCGTATCAAATAGTAAACATCAATCGCCCAAGCACAGCCGTGGCAGCGTGGACCCGCCGCGCTGATAATCCCCGGTATTGTCCACAAATTATCAACAAATACGTGAAAATGAGGTGGAATAAGTGTCATGTAAATCTCAGAATACAAAGGCTGCTCATTAACGACCGAAATCTTGCGAAAGATTTCTTACGCAGAAGAAGTTTCGCAGCGGCGTTTCCATTACCAGTGGACAGTTCTGCGAAATTCTGCGGGACGTCCCGCAATCTTACGCACGGCCTTCCGCAATCTTACGCACGGCCTTCCGCAATATTTCGCACGGCTTCCGCAATATTCCGCACGGCCTTCCGCAATATTTCGCACGGCCTTTCGCAATATTCCGCACGGCGTTTCGCGATATACCGCAGGACGTACCGCGGTATTTCGCAGAACGTCCCGCGAAAACTGATGCGTATTTCGTGGCCTGTGCTGTAACCCAACACCAGTTACCATAGTGACAGACGTCTGGTTCAGGTCATTGACCAGGTCAGAGGTCAGTGTTTGGAACAGAAGAAGAAGAAACAGAGCAAAAACAATATGTTTTCCTTTTAACTTTAAGTTAAAAAACGTCATTTTCAACTATCAGGTTCTGGTTGCCGCGGACTACGAACAAGACCAGGGCAACGACCTCATGTTCTTCCAGACGGCGCCGCTCGCAGCGGACGTGCAGGAGGAGGTCGTCAAGGAGATCTCTCAAGGTCGCGACTTTAGAAACAAGATGGCGGAGGAGCAGGCCAAGTTCGAGCTATTGCAGGAGACAGCCGACGCAGACTACGTGAAAGACGTTCTGCTCGACGAGATGAAACTTCACGTAAAAGAGCCACAAGAGAAAGGTGCAGATGTAGCCCTTTTTGCAGTGAAACCTACCGATAATCGTGTCGACATCCAACAAGGTCAAATGCAAAACAACATGGTGGACAGGGAAGACTACGGAATACTCCAGGCCGTACCACTGTCCCAGGAGGGGTGGGAAGAAGCTGGAGAGCAAGTAGGTGACCTTGACAACAACAACATGGTGGACGAAATGTTCCAGACAGTGCCATTAGCAGCAGAGGGGTGGGAAGGTGTGAGAAATGTAAAGATGGAGGAAGGAAAGCCATGGGTGGATGAAACGGAGGGCATGAGTGAGTCAGGCGACCATGATGGGTTCATGTAAGACTTGGAAAGTGCCGAAGAGTTTTTAAATACTGTAAAATATTGGCAGATACACATTCAAGTATCTCCAGACCTGCTTTTTTCATACATCATCATAATTGACTTGTTCGCTATATGGTCTAGTTTTATATGAATATCATACAATCATATAATATATAAAGCAAAGACTTAACTTAAAAAGTCATGTTTACAGTACAACTGTAGTACATTGTATTGAGAATCTGCCCATGGCAAGTAGGTTTGTCTATAATCTGAACTTTCTTTCTATTTAGTCTCACTACTGATGAGTACCGATTTGTTTGATTCATTTTTGTTTATTTTTTATTTTGGCATGATAGTATTAACTACAATTTTAGGATTTCTACCATGGGAAACCAACATAAGAGACCATTTTTCAGTAAGACTTTCTTGTCATTAATTTTGTAGCCTAGAACATTCTTCAATTTCTTAACCTTTCTTTGCAGTCGGGCAAGAACTTGACATCAAAGTACTTTCGATTGAATACAAAACTAAACTGGATTAAACTGGACAAAAGATTTGATAAAGGAAAGAAGTCATACTCATAGAAATTGATTTTCTCCAGAATGATTGATCTGATCATTGGAATGAGTCCTGAATGAAAGGTATAACTTATTATAGTGGCTGTATATTTAGCGTATTTGTTCTTCTATTTTTGTATCAGATTCTATTGTAAAAATTGCCTTCATTATGTATCTATATTGTAAGTTTATAGTAACTGATTAGTGGCTGAGAGCACAAAGCAATCATGGTCATAATCATCACCATATACCTGGCAGAGTTGGTGCCAGTTCTGTACAGCTAATATTCTTACTAGTTATATTGTGACTACTATCAATGATAATATAATGGCACTACTACATGTACATGTAAGTGTACAGCCCCACAA
This sequence comes from Branchiostoma belcheri, assembly GCF_001625305.1. Lineage (NCBI taxonomy): Eukaryota > Metazoa > Chordata > Leptocardii > Amphioxiformes > Branchiostomatidae > Branchiostoma > Branchiostoma belcheri. The sequence continues at coordinate 1,254,425 of NW_017804564.1, forward strand.
GTGTGGATTAGGGCCCACTAACAGAGCCTCCTGGAAACACAGTGTGAGAATAATAGCCAACTTCTGCCTACCCCTGTGTCAGGGAGCCCAGTGGCAGTATACTTTGATACTGGATACTATTCGCAAAATAGTAATGTATAGTGCAGTACAGTATTATTTTCATTGATGATGAATAAATGCTGTCATCATGTATCATGTGGCTTGATGTGTCTTCTGTGACAATGACATATTCAACGAAAGAAACATGTTAAGTTTGAAGTTTGATAAGATAGGAAATCACACAAAAAGAACACACACACAAAAAAAACACACAGTCACATAAACACACACAAACACATACAGAAACAAACACACAAGACTCACCCAGTAGTAAGACTGCGTAGCTGACGATCCTCCCTGTTCGTTCTGTAGCCTCGCCCCTCCCCACACACGGGGACGAGCTTCTACTCTGCTGGACCAGCAGTTGTCCGTTTGTGGCTCCATCTCCCTCTCCCTCCTCCTCCTCCTCCTCTTCTGATCCAGACTCCCCATCTGTCTTCTCTACTGGCTGGTACCTGAGTATTCACAGGAGGAATATCATTTTTCCCAACCGAAAAACGGATTTTACTCTCCACAAATTCCCACCATGAAGAAGTAGATTTAAGAGTGATCTTAACTAAAACGGATTAATTTGACTCACTAAAGAGCCAGTCGTGACAGAGAAGACAGATCAAGATATGGTATGTACAGTGTACAGTATTATGTAGGTTTATTGTACCAGGATATTTCCAATTTTCTAAACAAGACTTAAAGTACAATGGATAGTGGACCACAGCTTAATGTCCTGTCCTAAGGACTGTGACCCTTTCCAGTAGAGTGCATGTTGGGTGAGAAACAACAGCCAGCACCATGTGTGTTAAGTCTTTTAAAGTGGAATGTTTCAGTTCAGTATGCACCCACAAAATGTCTAACTGACCTGAGAATAAGCACACATGCAGCTACAAGTGTGTAAGCCTGCAGGGTTCCTATAGACATGACTCCTTACCTGAGAATGAGCACACATGCTGCCACTAGAGTGTAAGCCTGCAGGGTTCCTATAGACATGACTCCTTACCTGAGAATCAGCACACATGCTGCCACTAGTGTGTAAGCCTGCAGGGTTCCTATAGACATGACTCCTTACCTGAGAATCAGCACACATGCTGCCACTAGTGTGTAAGCCTGCAGGGTTCCTATAGACATCATGTCCACCAGTTCCTTCAGGTCAAACAGGAGAGCCATGGTGCCTATTATAAATTGTAAGGGAGGAAGGGTGGTGAAATTTCTCCATACAGAGATACTGCTGCAAGAGAGACTATGCTTTGAAAAGAGACTGGAATGAAGGATGTTTTAACTATCAGAGGACACAGGACAACGAAGAAGACACGTCTGGATACTTCAGATGCTGAAACTAAAAAACAACTTCAAACCAACGCTAACATCACATTGAAACGGTCTGCCAAACAGCCGAATTAACACATATCCTTTACTTTCTACGTAATCATATCGAATTCTATAGTTTCTAATAGCATCCAATATTTCCATACAGTAACACAGAAAGACAGTGGGCCATCTGAAACGTCAGTCTCCTCATCAGAGAATTTTGATTTCTTTTACATTTTGTAAAAATATTCTACCTGGCTGTCTAACGTTTGTCAATGGCTGACAAAATTTTAATCACTAAAACCAGTAAGTTGGACTGTGTGTGAACCTCCCACCTACCTGACAGTATTCCTGACAAGACCGTGGCAATAATCGGCGTCTGTGTTCTCTGGTTGACCTTTGACAGGAATCTGAAGATGACACCGTCACTTGCCATGGCGTAGATGACACGTGGCATCGGAAACATTGCACCCAGTAAACTGCACAAAAAGTAGACAAAACAATAAACAAAAACAACACTTATTATATAAGCTCTCAATGGCATAGATTATGTGTACTTGTCTCATTGGGAGCATGCAACCAGTAAACTGCATAACAAATAAAGAAAAACAGTAAACAGCTACAACATTTTTCCAGGTTGCATAGATGATTTGTCTCATTAGGATTGCATTGCACCCAGTAAAATGCACAACAAACACCTAAACAAACTAACATCAAACAGTGACACTCAAATAAATTGTAAAAAATAAATTACTGCATCTTACATGTCTTGTAGTATGTCCTTTGTAATATTCATTTGCATTGATATGCTGTAACTTTTTTGTTTTTCCTTTTTTGAAATGTTGTAAAAGGTGACACGAAAACAAATGAGAAACTTTGAGACTAATGATAAAACTACTGATAACAAGATGAAAGTGTACCTAGCAGTCACTAACAGTCACTGTGTCGGGTTAGGGTTCACTACCTAGTAGACATGTAGGGTTATCAAGGAAGGCTTATTACCTAGTAGAGAGAGCACACACAGCCCCGACAGCAATGATATACTTAGCAGCAGTGAAGCCCACATCAGCAAAGGCGATGGGGAGGGGGGCGTTTTTGTCGACCTTGTAGTACGGAACCATCAAGGTGAGCGCTGCCGACACTCCAAAGTACGCCACAAAGCAGATGGTGAGAGACACCACGATACTGATGGGGATCGCTCGCTGCGGATTCTTCACTTCCTCACCTGCAACAGATATGGAAGTTTTTTTTTGGGGGGGGGCAATAACCTAGTGAGTGTCAGCTTTTTTTTAGCTTTCTACCAGCCAGTACAGGATCGGGGAGTGGATGAAAGCTAAAAAGGCTGACACTCGAGCTAAGGGGACAAAACATGTACCGGTAAGACATTTTAATTTGCATTATGATAAACCTATGCTTTTGATTGGCTCAGAACTTGCAAGTGTCAGACATGTCAGAGTTAGGAAATGTAACAGCATAATCTCTCATAATCTGTGACCTTGGGGATCACTGTGACAGCATGAACGTGTAGAATGTGATAGCAGTTCTCTCTAACCTTGAGGAAGGTGAATGAACTTGCAGCTACTTTGTAGAGTGTGACACGGCATTTCCTTAACCTTTAGAAATGTGACATCAGTTCTCTATGACCTTGGGAAATATGACCTTGAAGTTCTCACCTGTGGTTGCTATGGCATCAAACCCTACAAAGGCGTAGAAACACGTCGCAGCTCCCGACAACATTCCAGATGCACCGAACGGGAAGAACCCGCCAACTCCATCTAGTGTGCTGTTGGTTGTCTCATTCCTAACAGGGAGGGATGTTAATAAAGATGGTGATTGTGTACATTATGTTTTTCATTCATTAACATAATATTATGTACCTTAAATTGATATGCCCTCAAAGTTAAATGTTTTGAGAGCCAGTAGAAGAGTGATAACCAATCCAGAAAAACAGAAAAATCATTATTTCTTTAGTTTTTGACAGTGTGAATATGGCCTGAGCATCAATATGCAAGAGCGTCTAACCTTTGGATGATGGGGAACAACAGACTGTCTGACAATAAACTGGAGTGTAAGTGAGTGTGTGTAACAGTGATTCACTTCTTTCCTAGAACTATTGTGACAGTGGATACAATGCAATAACTTCTACATTGTAGTTTTTGCTGATAATGAGTAATATAATGACTGTGATCTGGCTGTTTCATTCCTGAAAACAAAGTTTACTTGAATGTACGTACATGATCTGGGTGTGTGTTATTGACCTGTTGTACGTAGTACTACATGATCTGGGTGTGTGTTATTGACCTGTTGTATGTACATGATCTGAGTGTGTGTTATTGACCAGGTCCTGTTGTACGTACATGATCTGGGTGTGTGTTATTGCCCAGTTGTACGTACATGATCTGGGCGTGTGTTATTGACCTGTTGTACGTACATGATCTGAGCGTGTGTTATTGCCCAGTTGCTGCCGTCAGCCTTGATGAAGCCGGCCACCATTACAAACAGGATCACACACAGGTTCAGTCCAGTGAAGACATTGTTAAACCTGGTGGACTCTTTCACACCGAAGGCAAGTAGGGCTGCAGGGAACAAACAGACAAACAAACACAGTAAATATTGTGGTTCAGGTTAAGCAAAATAATGCTATAGATTTGGAATATCAGCAGGAAAACACAGTCTGAGGAGAAAATCACTGTCTGTTACTGTTAAATAACAAAGTTCCTGTATTGGGATATAGTCGAATTTTTTACACCTAGTGACTACACATCTTCTTGTTGTAAGATTTTACTTAAAAATATCTGAGACAAGTGTGGCCTAATACTATCTTTATGTTATTGTAAGTTGTGTGGTTGCAACTGGGTGTTGAACACTTCTAATAAATGATCATAATTCTGCTCACAAAAACACATGCCATCGGCCAGATATCTTACCAAATACTTAGCAATTAGAATCCTGACACTCCTCAGGTATCCATGATTACCTGTAAGAACCAAGGTGAGTCCAATGGAGAAGAAGAAGGGGTACTCTGCAGCCAGACCTGACATCTTGAACAAGAATTATGATTACCTCAGTCTACATTTAGACCTAAATCTTGAGTCACTGTTACGTAAGACTTACCTGTAAGAATCAAGGTGAGTCCTAATGAGAAGAAGTCTGGATACTCGGCCAGCCCTGACACGTGCATGGGCATGTGGGTTCTGGTGAAGTTCTCGATCCTGTTGCCGATCAGGGAGTCAAAGTTCGCGCTCCAGGCTCGAGCTACACTCGCCGTGCCTAAATATGGACATGTGCAGGTATGACAGTGTGTGCAACTAACTATTATTAATGTGAAGTTAATGCTAATTTAGTTAGGTAGGTAATTCAAATTTGCAACTATAGTTCAAGACTCCAAATACTAGTACATGACATTGTGCAGATTATATATGATGATTCACAAGTTAGTTACAAATAACAGAATGTCGGTCGGTCACTGACCAATGACATACAATACTCTAGAGTCATATTTTAGCCAATCATGTGACAGTACTGTATGCTATTGATTAACAGGAGGTTAGAACAGAATAACAGACTGACCTATGACATACTCTGACAGGATCATATTCCATCCAATGACAAGACAGTATGCTATTGATTGACAGGTTAAAACAGAACAGCAGACTGACCTATGACATACTCCAGGATCATATTCCAGCCGATAATGAAAGCCCACAGTTCGCCGACCGTCACGTAGCTGTAGACGTACGCAGAACCGCTCTTAGGCACCCTCGCCCCAAACTCAGCGTAACACAGGCCTGCGCGGGTACAGAAGGATCATAAGTCTCCACTAGACTTCTTTTGCAGGCTGAATGAATTGTAGAAATCGGCCTAAAAAGGTTATTAATTGGCGAGAGAAGGTAGCAATTGCAGGCCAATTTGATCGTCGATGGCCGGATACCTTCTCTTGCCAATTAATAACATTTTTAGGCCGATTTCTACAATTCATTCAGCCTGCAAAAGAAGTCTGGTGGAGCCTAAAAGACAGGGTAACATAAAAGTCCACTTGTTTTAGATGCACATGAATTCAGAATTTAAAATCTTCACCATTTACAACTTCCTGCAATTAAACTGAATGATATATAAATACGAATAACTGGACTATTTGGGCCCCCTAGCAGCTTCTTCTGGAACTGCAGCAACATTTGTTGAAAAATCTTCGAAGAAGGATAACTTCAGAAACCTTCCAACAGGGGCCTCAGTTGTGTCATGATGAAATAGATAAATAACACTTTCGCTACTCTCATTGATATAGCTATAGGAAACCTAGACATCCCAACCTGCCAAAATTGAAGCGATGGCAGCCACAAGGAACGACAGCACGATAGACGGCCCGGCGGTTTCCCTGGCAACGGTCCCGGTCAGGACGTAGACACCGGCGCCAAGCGTGCTCCCGACTCCTAGCAGGGTCAAGTCCAGGGTGTTCAGGCAGCGCGCCAGCTGGGAGTCCTCCAGCGAAGCCGCGTCCACGTACTTCCGGCGGAGTAACCGCCCTCCAAAATCTCGCAAACAGCCGGACACTGTCATTGGTTCCTGAGCAAAGGGATCAAATTTCATGTTACAACAGTTATTTAAACAGCTCATGAATACTTGTGCACAATTCAAACTGTAGGGTTTACTAAAACAATTGGGTTTACCACTGTGACAGTAAGTAAGGTCTAGTACTTAGTATGCCGGCTTCCCTATGCCAGAGGAGTTGCAAGCTGGACACTCTATGGCCGGCCAACTCCTATGGCCAATATTGTTCCCCTTAGCCGATTTCTACTACTTATTGAGCCTACAAAGGAGTCTGGTGAAGACTAGCAGAACAGTGCTTGATAGAATCAAAAAATGAGGGTGCCCTGCTAAAGTGACAGCTTTCTAAACAAGTGCTGCAGGTCATGAGTCCAAGTGTTATTAACGTTAAACATTAACTCATTATAAAGTAATAAACCTTCGAATGAATCATGCTCTGTGCTGGTAAACTCCATATAATGATCCAACACACTTGGTATTGACATGGAGTTCGACCAAAAATTTATGGGGTAAAAAATTAACTTCACAATCATACATTTTACTTGTCAATTTTACAGCTATCTCACATACCCTCCTCTGTACAACACCCCCCTCCCCCCAATCACCCGCGGGTTGCCAGTGATCGGTGCCTGAGGCGAATGCAGTCAAGCGAATAATTAGGACTTAACTGTGCAACAGAAGGCGCCATATGGAACACTAATGTGTACTATCTGTAGCCATATGTCATGTGTAGCCATATGGTAATCTCAAAACTGTGCTGCAAAACACAGTAGGTCATCATCAAATTGGGCCGTTCCAAAAAATAACTGAGGAGGGGGGGTTGAAGTGGTCGGATTTTACATAGGGGGGTTTGTGGGTGATAATCTGTGGGATTTGGATTGAGGGGGGTTTTAAATACAAGTTGAAAACCCTGGATTTGGATGAAACTATAGGGGGTCAAGTCACTTGTATAAAATTTTTAAGGGGCCAAGGCACCTGGATATGGATTAAATGAAAGGGGGTCAAGGCCCAGTCGGATACTAAATTATGAAGGGGAGTCAGAAAGTAGAAAATCCAAGCTCTTCAACCCCCCCCCCCCATTTTTTTAACAGCCCTATCTCAAAGCAGATCTTATCAAGGCAAAAACCATAACTTCCGTGGCAAATGGACCTACTCTTCCCCTACTCTAATATTTACGATTTTGCCACGCAAAGATCTGCTTGGAGATTACCATATGGCAGCTTCCCGACACTGTATTTCTTCAGTTTTCCGGCATGTCAGCCCCCCAAGACCATACAGACACTTCAAGACAACTCTCACACGTCTAGAAAAACGTCTTGGACTGAGAGAGAAGTAAACTTATGGCGGCTACTATAAGTATAAGCTCCTTGAATGATACAAGAAACTCATGAGACGGTGTAAGAAACTGTACAGTAGCTCATGTGACGTTTATAATAATACCTTTTCTGTCTTTTCGTCAGCTTAAGATCGTCAGAGGTTCCCAAGTTTCCCCCTAAGTGTCAACAGGTGGCCATGTCTGCAGAGGCGGCCTCGTACGAGCGGCAAGTCGAAAGTTTTACAAATATTCACGGCCGCCTGTTCCGAGGGGTCACTTGGGGTCAGGCGATCAGCTGTGAGTTTAGTGCTGTAGTGTATGTAAGTTCCGCAAGGTGGCACTCGTGAGCTAGTGTGCGTTACTTCCGTATTTGAAGTAACTGCGCCTGTAGGATCCTGTAGCCTCTACCAGGCTTCGGGGGGCGGTTGGAAACAGTAAAAATCGACCAAATAGAGAGATAGCATGCCGAGGGAGCGGCAAGCTGTTCTCTCCCAGCGGACCAACTCCCCTGGCATGCTATCTCTCTATTTGCCGACTTCTAACTTAGAAGAGTAACTCTTTCCTGCCACCTCCCGAAGCCTGGTAGAGGCTATGCCTTTGAACTAAAGTCTAAAGTAATCGTAGGCCAAGGAGGTTTGAATGAGACCTCCTTGATACAACCAAAATATTTTGTAAATGTTTTGTGATTTTCAAAAGAAATTGGGAACAACTTTCAGTAATTTCCCAGGCCCAGCAGGGCGATCGTCGATGGCCGGCTGCCTTCCTTTCAGGCCGATTTCTACGATTTATTCAGCCTGCAAAAGAAATCTGGTGGAGACTAGGATTGCCCCCCTTACGGACCTGGTTGCGCGGGCCGCAAAAAGTGTACTTTGAACTTCTGTGTCTCTCGTATAACACGGCGGGCTCACGTGCGCGAGGTGTACACAAACACAGGCCTGGCAACATGTTACGCAATAGTCTCACTCTGTAACTGTAACGGTACAGTTGGATCTCCAAGCAGATCCTAGGATGGCAAAAGACAGTATATATCAGGTAGTACCCAGTCGCCAGAGGAGCGTATTGGACCCTCTCTAAAGATTGGACACTGCCTGGCCAATTTGTCACTGTCTTTTGTCACCCTATAGGATCTGCTTGGAGATTACAGTTAGATATGTACTGAATGTGTCGCCAAATGTTCAAACTGACAAACACTAGCGCTCCTCCCTTTGCGAGAAAAAGTTCGTTACTGTTAAGCATGTTTCGTAAAGTCACCCAGTCATGTTTCTTCATCAATTTGGCGCCCGATTTTAACTACGTGTAATCTCCGAGCAGAGCCTGGGGTGGCAAAAGACAGTATCAAACTGGCCAGGCAGTATCCATTGGCCAGAGTAGGTCCATACATCGGGTGAAGTATGAACCCTCTCTGGTGATCATGAACAGATACTGCCTGGTCAATTTGATACTGTCTTTTGCCACCCTAGGCTCTGCTTGGAGATTAAACTACGCGCACCGGTACCCCGCCGTAGATGTGCTTAAAGTTAGCCTCCGCAGCATACCAAAAACTGGGGGGTTTTGGGGGTCTTCATGGTCTTTGGAAGCTTTTATGTGCTATTTTCTGATTGCATATAGACAACATAGCCGGCCTGGTTGAATTACCCCCGTTTTTTAGAACTGGGCTAATAATAAGAACAGCCGAAGACCACCAAACCCCCAGTTCTATAAGCCTGCTACGGAGGCTACTTTAAAGTTGCCGGCCGGCGGGCATATTGCATGACTCGGCGTATCTTGTGTTCTTGTACCTTGACCCCCTCCGGTCAGCGTCTGTTAGAACGCGGTCTTCTGTTCTTTGTTTAGTCAAAATCCAACTACGGTGTTCTCAAGCTTCTTTTCTGCTGCCTATTATATAAACCCCGTAACGAACGGATAATCGGTAGTTAAACGTCTACTTTATTATTATTGTAAGATTAGTGTGCTAAATATAAAGGTTAACATATACACGTATAACACACCAATGCTTTTGCGCGAAGCAGGTCTAGGCTGCTTAGGAGACTAATGATTAACCCTCAAACACCCGTCATTAATTATGATAATAAGCTGGAATTTTTTAACACTTAATCATGCCAAAATATACCTCGTACTATGTTTAACCAATATATGTGCAGCGATCACTGACTGAGAATGCAAAAAGGAATATAAATTTGAAAGAAACCAAATGGGGTCCATCTGGACCCCGTTCGGGCATTAACGTCACAAAAAAGTTCGGGTGTTTGAGGGTTAAGGCGTTTTCACAACTCATGAGAATACAACATAACTTTGCACCATATACTCACTTCAAGATCTTCATGATCGGACGCCATGGTTTGCAACAGAACTCCTCTCGGCATGTCTTACACTGTCTTACAGGTCTGCTCATGTGAGCCCCACGCTGCACAGGTTTGAACAAGTGTGTTTATTTTTTCATCATGTGAGTTTGAGGAAAGGCGGGGCAACCATGTCAGGTTATCCCAGGTCATTGCCATTGCATCATCAAGTGCTATGCGCCGTCTGGCGAATCCTTTATAAACTGCAGTTTATGTGTCAACATCTGTTCGTTCCCACGATGACGCGAACGACAGTACGTGAACAAATAAATGGCGGGAAAAGTTGATAACAAATACTCTCCAAGCAGAGGTTGTTACCTTTTATATATGGCCGTTTTTTTTTGTCGCTACCTACCATCCCCACCCCGTCGGTGGCTGCCGACCTTCTCTGGCCAATGGATACTGCCTGGCCAATTTGATACATGTCTTTTTGCCACCGAGAGGGATCTGCTTGGAGATTAGTAACAAACAAACAAAACGTCACACGAGTTGGACGAACCAAACGCCACCACGCTCGCAGTGACGTCATGACGTCGTGACGTCATCACATCTAGACCCATCTCTCTTTAAAGTTGTTAGCAAGACCATATGTGTAAGGACCTATAAAGGACATGTGTGTTTTAAAATTGTTGTACGGAGTTTTTGCGTTGTTGGTAGTTTGCCGTGTAGGCTGGGCGCAGGAACAGTGTTTCGCCGATGGCACAGCGGAGGGGGAGGGGGAGTGTGGGTCTACCTCACCTGGCCAGTCTCACCTGACCCCCCACGACGATCCCGTACCTGTACCGGACCCAGATGTACCCGAGGAGACAGGTAAGAGTTTGTGTAGCGCGGTTAGGTTTGCACGTGAGCTGTAAGAATACAGGTACATGTAGGTGCCATATGGAGAGGTGAAAAAACCTCTCTACAAAACAAGCAAATACTAGTAGCTGTAGCGGATCGTTTTTGTTCATGAACCCTCGCATTACAAGGTAATTGGAAGTTAAATTAATTCATATAGCATCAAAGAACAGAGATTTTCGTGTGCGGTCTCCTAAAAATGAGATAAGACAAAGCAAAATATTATATGCAGATATTTCGTAACCGTATTGTTTAATCATTTGCTACATGTAATCATATTGCATTTTTTAAGTACAAAATGCTCACTACAAGTCTAAGTTCAGAACTTAAATAGACTTGCCTATATGATATAGAAATAATAGAATCATTTGCGTTTTATGTAATCTATAACATTTTAGAAAACTGACCAACGGTAGCCTGACCGTTAAGACTGCACTTCCGTTCCCAGCCGCTAGGGACTGTGTGGAAGTTTACGAGCGCGGCTACGTCACCAACGGTGTGTACGTCATCAGGCCGCTCTCGTACCCGGGCGACCCGTTCCCAGTGTACTGTGACCAGGAGAACACGAACGGCGGTTGGACGACCGTACAACGGCGTCAGGACGGGACGGTGGGTGACGTCATGCATATATGATTAGGTGTCATCAAACTATACAATGACTCATTGACGTACATTACGTATGGCATCTTATTCGTGAGATTATTCCGACTACAGGACCAACTAACAATATGTAAATACAAAGAAGAAGAGCAAATATAAACTAGAGAGCTAACATTTGCCAAGCAAATGCACACTGTTTACCTTCATGTACGTGGTCAAACCTAATAAACTACTGCTCTTTTCACTCTTCCCCAATACACAATTTTATATACATGGTGACCAGCCCCTCCAACTTGCTACATAATGTAATCCAACACCACAGAGTGACTGCTACAGCACAAGCTGGTGACAGCCCTCTTGTCCATGTCATTGACCGTATTTCATTGAAGAAGAAGAAATGGAGCTATGAAACGAAGAAAGGTTTCCAAGTCCATATCAAGTCTAATAGTACTCTGCAAACAGAGGTTTGGGTTTGGGGTTATTTTTAGAGTGTTTTTAGGGGTTTGATGGAACAAATTTCAGTGCAAAAAGAGAAACCCCGATAAAAAAAAACTAAAAACACGCTAAAAATAACCCCAAACCCAAACCTTTGCTTTGAGGGTATAATAGGGCGATTGGTGACAAACTAGTTGCTATGAAATGGTCTAATGTCTGTAAAGAATGTTTGAAGATAATTCTAACGATGGAGGGTGAATCTTACAGGTTGATTTTAACCGGACCTGGGAGGAGTACCAGCGCGGGTTCGGTGACCTGGAGGGCGAGTTCTGGCTGGGGCTGGACAAGCTGCACGCGCTCACCAGGTGATGGAAAATTTCCATTGTATTTTATGACCTCCTTCGTTAAACCATCTAAATGTTTTAGTTTCCGAATCTTTGTTGTCTTCGTCAAGAAGACTATAAGATTGTTTTTGGACCTGGTGTGAGTCGACGTTATAACTCGATTATTTTTCATTGCATTTTTTTTAATTTTTGGTGTGTGAATAGCTGTTGTTAAAATGCACTTCAAGTTCAAAATGGACCACCTGGCTTTTTGGCAAATCTAATAGTAGCGGGCTTTTTGTTGATTGGATGTTTATATCTTTGTTTCCGTTAATTCATTTTCAATTATACTATATTAGTCTTGTGATATTCATTTGTTTGTGTTAGTTTTGTTAGCTATATTTTTTGTTTCGTTCTTTTTCAATAATCATATTAATTTCATGACTATCATTTGTTAATTAAGTTAGTAAGGAGGAGGGCCCTGTACAAGCCCTGAAGGCGTCCTACCCCCTCGACCTCCTGCACCTTGTTTTTCTTTTGTGTAATTTTCTATTTATTTTTTTTCAAACATGTGCGAATAAACAAACAAACAAACCAGCGTGGGGAAATACATCCTGCGTCTGGACTTTTGGGACTGGGAGGGAAACCGTGCCTTCGCAGAATACAGGTATGACTATAAATGTTGTCGTAATGTGTTGTCAGTACAAGCCTTGTAATTCAGCCATCACGGCTGCCAGGAGGCTTGTCAATACTTGCGTGTATATTTTTTGCTTAGCATGAAAGTTGATCTGTGTTGGTACAAGTCATTATGAAATAAAGACTAAACTTTAACTGACAGTCACAACACTGCAATGAATTGAGACTCCAAATTTTCGGCTGACTCAGTCAACCTTGTTCATGGAATGGACCCGCCGGTCTACTCTTGGTTGATGGAGTCAGTCGAAAAATTGGGTGAAGGGAAAAATTTGGAGTCAGCCGAAAATTTGGGGTAGGTCCTAATTCATTGCAGTGTTGGCAGTCAAAGTTTAGTCCTTATTTTATTTTGCTTTTTGCTTGTTTAATGAATAAACCTGTGTACGTACTAGGGCGTTTAGTGTTGGCGGAGAGAAGGATGACTACACCCTGCACCTGACCGGGTACTTCCCCGGCAGTAACAGCGGGGACGCCATGTTACGGCCCGTCAAGCTGGACGGGATGAAGTTCTCCACAAGGGACAGGTGAGTTACCTGGAGAGAGGGCATGGGGAGATTAGGGTTAGGGTTAGGGTTAGGGTTAGAGTTAGGGCCAGGGTAAGGGTTAGGGTTAGGGTTAGGGTTAGAGTTAGGGCTAGGGCTAGGGTTAGGGTTAGGGTTAGGGTTAGGGTTAGGGTTAGAGTTAGGGCCAGGGTGGTACCGTCACGGTGGTACTCGTAGTTTTACTGTAGTACCGGTACTACGGTACTGCTTATACTGTGGTACTGACGAAAACTCTCTCTCTCTTACAGAGATAATGACGAGTGTGGATGTAACTGCGCGGAAAAGTTTGGAGGTGGTGGCTGGTGGTACTACCGTGGTAGTTATACTGTAGTACCGGTACTGTACTACTGGTTTTACTGTGGTAGTAGTTGACCACTGCTCTGTCCCTTACAGAGATAACGACGAGTGTGGATGTAACTGTGCGGAAAAGTCTGGAGGTGGCGGCTGGTGGTACTGTGGTAGTTATACTGTAATACCGGTACTATGGTACTGATTATACTGTGGTACTGACAACTGTTATCTCCCTTACAGAGATAACGACGAGTGTGGTTGTAACTGCGCTGAAAAGTTTGGAGGTGGCGGCTGGTGGTACTGTGGTACCTGTACTGCAGTACCGGTACTATGGTACTGGTTATACTGTGGTACTGACCACTGCTCTCTCCCCTACAGAGATAACGACGAGTGCGGCTGTAGCTGCGCGGAAAAGTTTGGAGGTGGCGGCTGGTGGTACCGTGGTAGTTATACTGTAGTACCGGTACTATAGTACTATACTGTGGTACTGATGACTTACTGTTCTTTCCCTTACAGAGATAATGACGAGTGTGGATGTAACTGCGCGGAAAAGTTTGGAGGCGGCGGCTGGTGGTACTGGCGATGCGGAGATTCCTACCTGAACGGGAAGTACCACGACTCTCACAAGTGCGAGACCAAACAGGGCATCGTCTGGGGCCCCTGGAAACAGTCCTTCAAATACTCGCTCAAGGCAGTCAGCATGAAAATCAGACTGATAGATTTCTGACGTCACCGGGAAGCTAGAAATAGTCTTTCAAACACAAGTTGGCCTGAGAATTAGAGCTATATCTACTAACGTCACGGGAACCTTGACTCAAAAGTCAGCAAAAATTTAGACTCATGAACCTCTGACGTGACAACAAACCTTCAAAAACTATCTCTAATTATTATTTTTTGCTTATTTCAATAAAGACAAGATGCTCAAGCTCATGAGTTATGTATATTATTTTATTAGTGTATCAAAACAAATACAGACAAGTAAAGCGCAAGGATAACAAAGTAAACTGAGGACAAAGTAATGAGGACACTGACAGATAATAATTTGCTAATTTGTTAATGAATGAAGACCTTTATTGTACGCAAATACCCACTGGGTTCAGTACAGGTCATAGGAAAGACGTCACAGTTTGCAATGAATATATACAATGTACAAGCTAGTGCTAATTCAATGTACTATGGACATATAGTCTAATAATTACGATAATTTGGCTTCTTCTTGCTTCTTAGTAACGATGTAGATATAAGTACAGATGTGTTTTATAATCAAAGGTTTGTTTAAAGCCATTAGAAATATGAACTTATCTGTGTTGCTAAGATGTATGAAATGGGGAAATATACATTTATAAAGCTCAGCTCTCTCTTTGTTGTATAAACTACATTCTAATACAAAGTGTTAATGCTAACCTGAGGAACAGCGGTAGGCAACCCGTAAGTACTTGGCGGTTCCGAAACAGGGGTCAACACCAAAGATGCGATAATCGGCTGTCACGGTGCAGTACTGTAAGCCCTGGCAGGTCTTCCACACAATGGAAAAACTCCCCGGTGCTCGGCAGTTGGTGTTCAAACAAGGACAGTGGCAGTGTTGTGAGGACGTCCTACCGTAGTAGGCGTCGTCGATGACCAGCGTTTCTCCCTCTGGACAAGACAGCTGCCTGCTTGCCCACTCGCAGACATAGACGACTTCTGTAGCAGTGATAATGACACAATTCCCAGGTCAATATTTAATTCATTATCCGACCATATATATGAATGTATTTGAGTAAGAATTAACAGAGCAGACCATATGCAAAGGTAAACATTATGCAATTGCTCTGCAAATGTTACCTTTCTTGTTATAATGTTTAATTTTGTAACAACTACTAATGTGCCGAACTTTAGAAAATTCACTTACTTTCATCTGGCAGCACAGTCGGCACATCTGACAGCACAGTCGGCACATCTGACTGCACAGTCGGCACATCTGACTGCACAGTCGGCACATCTGACTGCACAGTCGGCACATTTGACTGCACAGTCGGCACATTTGACTGCACAGTTAGCACCTCGCGTCCAGTCGATGGAGAGATGTTCAGAAGTGGCCCGGGTGCCGATGACTCTGTATACGATGCAGTCTTCCATGTGAATGCAGTCGATGAAAGTATGGGCTATTTTCAGACACAAAATGTGTATATTTTAAGTGGAAATCAAGGAATGAATGAACGTCTTTTTCACATAAAACATCCTTATGAATATCTTCAGTCCATTTGCATTATGTTTAAGGCTGTATCTTGAAAAGATTGACGATCCTAGATGGCGGACAGGTTGAATATGCATAACGTCGTTTTATGACGTCAACGTTGTTGCCACGGGCAACAAAAAACTAAGTAGACCTATATAGTCTATCACAATTACGAGAAAACCCCATCTTAACGGTTTTAGTCCCAAAAATCGTCATTTTGACATCAAATTTGTTGTTATGTTTACCGAAGGAAAACATATTGTTTTTCCTCCATTTCTTCTTCTTCTGTTCCAAACACTAACCTCTGACCTGGCCAATGTTCTCTTTTGTTGACGTCTGTCACCATAGTAATATAACTGGTGTTGGGTTACATAATGTTGCAATTTTATAGTAGGCATTTAGACTCCTGTCACCATATACATGTACATGTATGTAAATGTGTTTGAGTAAGAATTAACAGAGCAGACCATATATATATATAGCTGAAGGTAAACATTATGCATTTGCTTTGCAAATGTTACTTTTTTAGTTATGATTTATTTTCACTACTCATCATCCTCTGAAAATTCAGTGGTCCTAGATAAGTGGATTTATGACGAGTTGATTAATTCACCAGTTTCCCATCCCCAGAATGCAATGCAAAAATAGTTGGAAGGCATCGGAATGATCCTGTTGACTTTAAACAGCTTGCTTTTCACTGTGTTTTGAGGTGTTGGGGCATTTTATGCTCAACATTAATTGAATTATTATGGGCCGAATCTGACAACAAATAGAGAGTGAAGTTTAAGGGTTCTTTTCAACATGTGGTTTGTAACGTTACAGCATCAGTATAGCGTTACCACTATAACGTTACAAACCACATATTCAAAAAAATTCATTCTCTATTTGTTTTCAGATTTAACCCATAGTAGTTTAATTAATGTTGAGCATAAAATGCCCCGACACCTCAAAACACAAAAGCAAGCAAGCTGTTTAACGTCAACAGGATCATTCCGATGCCTTCCAGTCCTATGCAAATGAGGGTTACCCCCCCTTTTTTTCGCATTGCATTCTGGGGATAGGAAAGTGGTGAATGGTGAAGAGACTGACCGAGTGGATTTCTGGGATTGCTGCATTGTTCTCCGATGTTGAAGTGATGAAGTACATGGCAAAGCATACTCCTGACCCGATCACGGCTGTTACTGTAACAGTGATGGCGAGAACCTCCAGGAAGCGGGAACAGCGAAACGCCGCCTTGCAGCTTCTAGCAAAACTGCAGGTGTTTGCCTCCTCCGGGTCATCTGAGTACGGGCAATGATTCGTGGATATGGGTTGAAACCGGATCAAAGCGAATCCACATTTCAACACTGTCATGTCAATAAGATTACTCAGACTGCGGATGTATAGTTTGCCTGTCTACTTCGCTGCCTATCCATTCAAATTTTAACAGCATCAATACTAGAGAAGTAACATTTGCAAAGCTAATGCATAATGTTTACCTTCGAACATGGTCTGCTCTGTTAATTCTTACTCAAACACATTCACATACATGTATTCACTAGTTTATGGTGACACTGATAGGAGCAGAGCAGACCATGAAATTGCAACATTATGTAACCCAACACCAGTCACCATGGTGACAGACGTCAACAAATTATGTCATTGGTCAGGTCATAGGTTACTTTTTGGAGAAGAAGAAGAAGAGGAAGACACTGAGCAAAAACAATATGTTTCCCTTCCGTAAACATAATCACCTTGTTTAGCTGTAGAAGATCCAGTTTGGTCCACTTTTTCACGACTGCTTGTAGCTTGTTCGGACGCCGGGGGTGGCGACCGGCGACTTTCATGTCCCCGTCCAGTTTCCATCGGAGAAGGCGGCGAGAAAATCTCAAAATAACGATGCTGTCAGGGAAAAGCCTGTCAACAGCACCGGACCAAAAAACAAAACAAGACCGACATCAGGCGAGCCAGCTAATCTCCAAGCAGATCTTTTGGTGGAAAAAAAAAAGATAGTATCCAACACGCGGACAGTATCCAGCCGGCCGACAGTATCCAATTGGCCACCGAAGTTGGATGGGCCGGCTGTCAGAAAAAAACGGGGCATAGAAAAAGGTCACAATCTTCCCATTCAACCTCTGCTTGGAGAATAGATCCAGCGACTGCTCACGGTTTTTCTGTCAGAGCAGACTAATTTGGAAAGTGTTTAAACATGACTAAATAATGTGCAAGCACGACGTACTGTGTGGATAGCTTCATGATGTCGAAAAATGGCAGCATGAAATGTAATTAACTTAAAAGGGACCCGAAACCTAGCTCTTTGAGCTCGACATCAATCCAAGTCGTTCAATAGTCCCCAAACATCCAGAACACAAAGAGTTGGGGACTAAATGGGTAATTTAGGGGGTCGGACTACCTTGTCAGTGTGTGCTTTTTATGTAGGTGATTTTTGACAGCAAAATATTGGAAAACGAATGACCACGAATGCCTAAATCAATTGCAAGTGATCATGATAAGAGACAAAAATGAGAGAAATGAAAATGAACACTTTATGATTCGCTTGTTATTACAACCTTCATGACCACATGATAGATGTCACAATGAAGGCAACTTTTTTGCCAAACTTTTTCTTATTCGCACGCTCGTATCGGTTTTGGGGTTCATTCATATAATCACAACGACAATGGTGTTTATTTGCACATTCATGCCCATGAGGCAGTACAAATGTAGTTTCACATGAGTCGTATCTATATATATAGACACTAAAATTCTACAAAGGTACACTACATTTATTGCATACAGAATACAGATTGATGAACATATAACAGCACGTTAAGGCTATCATTGATATAGTTTACGTTTTACCCTCTTCTTAAAACAGGTATATACGAACTCACAGAGTTGTTGTTGTGCAGTTTTTTTAAGGGATGACATTGCTAACTGTTTACATCGTGTATGTATATATATATATTGAAACCAACAATGCCTTAGTTCTGAAGCTTTTGGCAACACCCCCTTTTTATTGCGGAATGGTATCGCCCGCCATCGTCTTTTCTCGCGACATTCATCCCGAACAATTTGCGCATGCGCCAGATTCTGTTTGCGAAATGGGGAAGATCACTGAAGATGGCGGTGAATAGCGAATCAGAAGGTAATTTTTTCTCCGTTTCTAGTGATTTATACGCCAAACCTTTGCTGGAGACTATTTGGAAAGGCGTAGCCTGTCCGTGGCACCCGTTTTCATGCATAAACGAGGGAAAACCTGCTCGTTTTGGGACGAAACATTGCTTGTTATGACCACACGAGAGGAAATCGCGGAGTCAGGCACTTTCGGCAACTACTTGTCGATTCCGCAAACACGAAGCCGGTGGAATAAATAATGTCAGATCTGGATATGTCTACGCACAGTCCTATAGATGTTCCAAGCGAGTAGGCAAGATAGAAATCAGCGCTGGCCTCGTGTGTTTGCAGGGGTTAGCGTGTTGTGATGATCATACCTCCGGTCGCGTGAGCGATCGGCCCTGCTGACAAGTAAAGATATTCATAAATTTATACCAAACATAGCCTTTATTTTTCACTGCCTTATTAATATTCCCTGCCTTTCCAGGCACCACGGAGAAAGACGACAAGGACGGGGTGGCCCCCCGACCCAGCAAACTGCCCGATAAACTCGAGGCGCTGCCCAAACCGTCGGCCTTTCCTCGCGTTCGCCACCGATGGAACACCAACGAGGTAAGGATGGGTGGGCGGGTCCCTGTTTTCAACCCCGTTTTCAAAATAAAACGTGACGAATATAAAAACAAACACAAAACATGACAACCTTGGAGTATCAAACCTCCCCCCAGTGTTCTTTCTATAGTCACGGGACGGCGTTCACATCACAACAGGTGCCTGCTTAGTTAGTATGGCTTCCGACGCTTTTGGGCCGCTGATGCCAGAACTGTTATTAATATGCTGCGCACATGTCCCTGGTAGCTGGTCGGGAATATAGGAATTCCCGGTCTCCAGTCTTGCCAGGGCTCGAAATTCTGTGTGCATCTCTAGTGCAGGTAAAATCGGAGCTTTTCAAGTATTTCTAATGTCTACCTGCAACTAACCTGCACTGGGCCATGTACTACAGGTTAGTGCAGGTAAAATTGGAGCTGTGCATGTATTTCTGATGTCAACCTGCACCTAACCTGCACTGGTCCATGTACTGGGTATATGCAGGTTAGTGCAGGTAAAATTGGAGCTGTGTAGGTATTTCTGATGTCTAACTGCACATAACCTGCACTGGTCCATCATGTACTGGGTATATATATTCATCTAGGTGTACAAGTGGATTTGTATTTGCTGTATTGACTGTTACCACCTATGAAGTATAAAAGAATAATAAAAGAAATATTAGTTTTTAGTATGATCCATACATTCAAAATTCTAAATATGGCAGGTAAAATTTGTCTGGTATAGGTAATTTTCAATGTAGCCAGCACCAGTGCAGGTATGCAGAAAAAAAGGATTTTGAGCCCTACTATTGAAGACAAACAAAAGAGGTAAAATGTTGACTGTGAATTGAGGTGAATAATAGATGTGTACAGATGTTCCTAGTGCCATTGTGCTTGAAAGGTTAGGTACAGGTATAAATAGCCTGATGCTGAATAAAATGTTGATGTATGTATAGATAATTTATAGGCTTAAGTACAGGCACGTGGGGGTTTACAGTTTTGAATGGGGAGATTTTAAAGGTCACAGGTACAAATTTGATGTTACACCAAGCAGAAATAAAACACAATGTGGTTTCACTACAACAGTACAAGGGAGGGATATTTTTTTCATTCATCCATTCTTCTATCCTTCTATCATCCATCCTTCTATCCCTACATCTTTTCATAAGTTCATCAATCCATTGCTCAGTCCTTCCATCCATCCATCCATCACTTCATCCATCCATCCATCCTTCCATCCATCCTTCCATCCATCCATCCACCCATGCACCCATCCTTCCATTCATCCACCCATCCATCCATCCATCCATCCACCCATCCATTCATCCATCCATCCATCCATCCATCCATCCATCCATCCTTCCATCAATCCATTCTTCATCCATCCATATATATAATTATAAAGAAAGTTTATATTTGAGTTCGTGCCTGGAGGCTAATTGCAAGTACATGGACATGGGAAACATACATGTGGTAGGGACATGGGTAACACAAATGTGACATTAGAAGTATATATATATTGGTGATGATAACAAATGGACTTGAAATGGAGTTCTTGATTGCTAGCAATATCTAGACAAGTTGCATTTGTCTTCTATTCTCTGCACCCTTCATGTTGACATAATGAGAATTTTTTTGGTGAAAAAAAAATCAATCCAATCAATCAATGAACACTTAGACGTCCCTATTCCTAGCATGCCTGTTTCATAGTTCCCAGTTTGTCCAAGCTCCAAGGAGGATGATTAAATCAGACAACTCAATTTCTGCCGATAACTTATGTTTGCTTGATAAATATAAGGATTTTATCAAACAATTATAAGTTATAGGCAGATTTTATCGAAACTAATATAAATTATTGGTAGAATTGAGTTGTTGATTGACTCGGACAGCTCAAATATATGTTTGCTTGATAAATATAAGGATTTTATCAATTATAGACAGATTTTATTAAACAAATATAAATTATCGGTAGAAATTCAGCTTGACTCTGACAGCTCAATTTCTGCTGATAATTTATGTTTGTTTGATAAAATCTGATAATAATTTATGTATGTTGAATAAAACCCTTCTGTTTATCAAAAGAACCATAAATTGTCAGCAGAGTTTGAGCTGTTCATTGACTCTGACGGCTCCATTTCTGCTAATGATTTATGTTTGTTTAATGAACGTGAGAGTTTCTTTGCCGAGTTGTTCAAGGCCTACAACACCTTTCAAGGCTACTACTACTGCTGTCAGTCAGTTTCAAAAGACCTTTCAAGGTACAGACAAAGGAAATTAGATAAACTGCAGGTTCTTTTCAACATAGCCACGTGTTTGCTGGTTTTGTCATGTTTTGAGTAGACCAGATTGACTAACATGCAGTTTTCATGAAATTTTACAAATACATATTTTTTAGACACTCTAGCTCTCATGGTTGCAAGCAAGATTTTTGACCACTTACAACATCATGATAGAACTGATAACAAAATGTTTTCATCATAAATTATTGACATCACAAAGTGTGGCATGTGTGAACTAGCCTGGGTACCATCCTCTGTAGTTACCGCTGGCTCTCAGTCTTCTTACTTGCTATCACATGTCCAGCAACAAGATAGCCTGGATGCCAGACTGATAGGCCCAGAGTTTAAGCCAGTGTGGCTCAGGATCTGAGGTGGGCTGTGGTTAAATTTCCTTGGGGGTATGTTGGCCCTGGAGTGGAGAAGCTGGCCTGTGTAGGCCCTGGAAACAGTCTGGCACCCAGTCTAGCATGTTGGCCCTGGAGTGGAGAAGCTGGCCTGTGTAGGCCCTGGAAACAGTCTGGCAGGCTGGCATGTTGGTCCTGGAGCCGAGGAGCTGGCCTATGTAGGTCCTGGAATAGTCTGGTACCCAGGCTCAGGGTTCTCACCAGGATTTTTTCACAGCATACTGGGGTCAGGTACAGAAGGACAACTTTCGCGGCACAAGTCGCTCATTGGGCCGAAAAAATTTCAAACTCATAACCCCTGAGACACTATTTCTAGCTTATTGAGCGTCAGATTTGGTGATTTAAGTTAAGGTTTTCCCTTTGCTATAACTTCATTCTAAAGTTGTACATGTATTTTCATCTTGTTTTGCAAGATTTATGAAGGTTCTCCCCCAAAAACACCCCTATGCTGGTCGAAAGACAGCATAGGGGTCCAAATCACAGCATAGGGGGTCCAAATTACAGCATAGGGGGCCCCTATGCTCAAAAGGCCTGACGAGAACACTGAGGCTGGCATGTTGGTCCTGGAGCCGAGGAGCTGGCCTATGTAGGTCCTGGAAACAGTCTGACGCCCAGGCTAGTGAGAGCCTACAGATGATGGTACCCAGGCTATGTGTGATCTGCAGCCAGGAGAAATGGGAGGGCTTATGGACCAGATTTGGGTTGGAAATGTGTTTGGGAGTGATAGGGGCGGGTATGTGATCACAGGTCATCACCATGGTAACCACACACAGGGATTGTTCATCACCATGGTAACACTATGGGGGTGGGTAATTTGTACATCTCTATTCTTAAATCTCTCACAAAATACAGCAGGGTTAGGAGTACAATCCCAAACACAAGCTCAGACCAGAAAAACAGTCACACTGACTCACAGATTAACAGAATGTGCGAGATACTGCTTGGATGCAAATTCATGCATTTTCACTTGTGTTTATACATAGAGGTTGTTTGGACACAAAGTCATGTACAATGTTTACATAGAGAAGTTGTTTGGACACAAGCACATCTTCCTGGTTTGTGTTTCAGGAAATCGCTGGCTTCTTGCTGTGTTTTGACATCCATCAACAATGGCTGTCCACAACTCCCAAACTCAGGTGAGAAAAAAAGATTCAAATCATTTAGTCTATATCATGATAGATATAACCATCCTCATTGCTAGTGCAAGAGGTCACAAGTCAGCTATGCTCTTTTTAAGTGTTGCTGGCAATCATGAAACAATTAGGATCCCAACTGTTACAATGTACCATAATAATCATAGTCCTCTTAAAGGTTGACCAAAATCTAGGTCAACTGTTATCCTAGCACCTAGAATCCGAGACAAACACACATGATACTGATAATGGTTTGATCCGATGTGTACGCATGTGTACTGCGCAGTTGGTTTGAGAGAACAAAGAATACACTCAGTCGTCTCTATGCTCTGGCTTCGCTGGTCGTAATTGCGTTGTCATCTGGAATAGGAACTATGATCTGGAACGAGGATTGGTAGGGTAACATGGGCTGTTGCAAAATAGTTCCCTGGTTTCTCTGGGGCAGTTTTCTGAAAATCTGTGGTGTATCACGTACATAGTCCAGTGGCAAGTGACCCTGCCTTTGGACCAAGAGGTTGGGAGTTTGAATCCCGACAGTTGTCACTCAAGTCCACTTAATTAGCGACCCTGCCTTTGGACCAAGAGGTTGGGTGTTTGAATCCCAACTGTTGTCATTCACCTAACATGTATGCTACTGGAAAGGGCTGCAGTCCTAAAGGACAGGACGTTAAGCTGTGGTCCACTGTTCATTATGCTTGTCGAAAAGAGCTAGCTAGCAGAATTTCCCTGGTACAATGGACCTGTAAATACTGTACATAGCGTCTGTCTTCTCTGTCATGACCAGTGGAAGAGTTACTATAGATCTTCAGTGAGTTAAAAATATGAATCGAGATCACTAAAATCATTATGTGAAGGTATGAGATCCTGGAACTCTAGCTGCTGATGTAGTGATGCCAGGAACATTACAGTACACACAGCTGGCCGACCTCTGACCCCACAGACTAATTGGGGTGTCAGCTGCTGACCCCTGACCCAGTGACTGATGCGGATGACAGCGCTGGGCATATCGGGTTACAGCCGCTCCCAGCTGGCCTGATGGGACTGAACTTGATGTTATTGACCTGGTTTCTGTTGTTGATAGAGTATCAAATTACGTAAAGACGTATCAAATTACATATCCTTAGATATGACTTTGAACAACACACATGTCCACAGTTCCAGACTATATAGGTCAATTTATTTATTACTTGTCAAATAATTTTCCAAATCTTAGTCTCACTGTGTTTGGAGCTTAGTGCTGTATAAAATTTGCCCATGATTGTGGTTCAATCTGAGAATTGGTATGAGGGAGCTGGCTGGTTAAATGAGGGAGCAGTGCCCTTATTCCCCTGTTTAGATAAACCCAAAATGTTTGAGTCTTTCCAGGACTTGAAATCCTTTTTTCTGCATACCTTAGGCAAGTTTTCCTGCACCACTCAGAATTCAAGAAGAATGGAACAATTTAACTTTTAAGTTTCTGTTTAGAAACTGCTGCCACTATTAACCTTTTCCCAGCTGCCTAACTCCCAAGCCACGACAGTTTGGTTCCAAACGGCTACCTTAGTATCTGTATCTGTATCTGTATAGCCGGTATAACCACTCTTCGGCGTAACACACCAGCTTTGCAGGCACGCGGCGCAGCGGCAGCTGGCTATATATATATGTTACACTGATCGACTTGTTACACGTAACCCTTGAACTTCTAACTCTAGACATTGTTTAAAGCTATCCTGTAAACTATCCTGTAAACTAGTATACTGAAGGATAACAACATTTTCCTCCCCTTTCCAGACCTCAAAGCGGCTCCATGATCCTCTACAACAGAAAGAAGGTGAAGTACAGAAAAGACGGCTACAGCTGGAAGAAACGCAAGGATGGCAAAACTACCAGAGAAGATCACATGAAGCTCAAAGTACAGGGTGTAGAGGTAAGGTGTCCATGGCAACAGACTTACATCATTTTGGTATCCATGGCAACAGACTTGCATCATTTTGGTATCCATGGCAACAGCTTGCTCACATTACTCTGGCATCCATGGCAACAGACTTCCATCATTTTAGTATCCATAGCAACAGACTTACATCATTCTGGTATCCATGGCAATAGACTTGCATCATTTTAGTATTCATAGCAACAGACTTACATCATTTTGGTATCCATGGCAACAGACTCACATTACTCTGGTATCCATGGCAACAGACATCATTTGGTATCCATGGCAATAGACTTGCATCATTCTGGTATCCATGATGGTTTCTTTAATCCATGGCAAGAGACATACATTGTTAACTATTGGCAACAAACAACAAGGACTGGATTTATGATATTCTTGTTTCCATGTGCCATATATATTAGTATATATTTATATAATATAGTATAAAAGGCTAGCGTCAGTGGATTTTTGCTATGCTCGGTGGGGAAACAAGAAACGTAACATGTTTATTTCTAGGCCATTGTGCAGTTCTGTATCTTGTACAGGTGTACAAGACGTTTGTTAGTGGTCCTGATCCAGATATAGATGTACAGTTACGACTGTGTTGACTTTTGTTATTTCTCTCCCCCCACAGTGCCTGTATGGCTGCTATGTGCATTCCTCTATTGTGCCAACATTCCACAGAAGATGCTACTGGTTGTTGCAGGTCAGTCAGTTCACAGGGAAAATTTGCTGATATCATTCTGTGCTTGCCAAGTTCTCTTGACCGTTAACACAGTAGATGTTGTACCACTTTTGAATGAGATTTTACTGCTAAATCACATAAAGTGTTGGTACATGTATCATGTTTCTTCTGGGGCTTAATATGATACGAAAAAGAGAATTGTATTATTATGTTTACCTTGTTTGCAGAAGGGAAAGATATAATTGTTATTGCTACGTTTGTTCTTCTCCATAACAAAAAGGTCAATGACCTGGACCAGATGGCTGCCACCATGGCAACTGGTGCTAAAGTAGACTGGTGTCAGATTATATTATGTAGCAAAGTTGCAGGACAGAGTTTGAGGGGGTGGTCAACCTACATGTATGTATGAAAAATCAATGCATTTGAGTAATAAACAGAGAAGTTAATGTAGTTTTTTTAAGCTAGTTTAATGCTTGTTTGTTTGGCTTCCCACAGGGAGATGTACATGTACATATGTAGAGTGGGACGACCACATACTACACTTTTGTCAATGTTAGAGAAAGACACACCAGTGTCTCGCAGGGTCTGCTTTAGGGAGGGACAGGGTGTACTGGAGTGACTTTATCGAGCGTACCTCACTGGATCTGGAGGCATGATGATGATGATGTTTGTTTGTTTAGAACCCAGATATAGTGATGGTACACTACCTGATCATGTGTTTTTTTGTTTGTTTATTTGTTTGTTTGTTTAGAACCCAGACATAGTGTTGGTACACTACCTGAATGTGCCGACGACTGAGGACTCCAAACCCTCCGTTCCCCCCACCATTCCCCTCCGCATCGACTCACAAGAATGGACAAAAGACGAACTCCTGAAGCAGCTCAAGCCTATGTGTGAGTAAACTTAGCTGCCATATTTCAAAGTTCCAACCCAAAAATTGGACTTACCCAAATTTATGACTGGCCAACTCCAGTACTTATTCTCTGTCAAGGAGTTGGACAGTGGGAAATTCTCTAATTTCTGGGTTGAGTATTTCGGTTAAATTTTGCATCAATACTTTTCCCATTTGTTGGAAAAATCCTGTATTTTATTTAAAAGATAAAATTTTTCATTCCCGTGTTAAAAATAATAGTTATACAAAATGTAATCACCTTTTTATTTGTGCTCTGCAGTTGCAGGAGTCAAGGTCGGAAGTAACAACGACGTGGTGAGTAAAATGGGTTATAAACTCATATCACATATTATGGGGTACATGATATACTATGGGCTATCTCACGTACATTATAGAAAATGATAATTACTATAAACATGATTGTATTTGTTTCTCTGCATGTGAAAAGTCAGTAATATACAATCATGTATGTGCTGTTGTTGGACAATAGAAAGAAATGGATTAGACAGTACATGTGTATTTGAAGTTTGTTGTTGGTCCTCTAAATGTTTAAAAAGTTGTTGTTGATTCTGAGTTTGTTTCTCTTGTTCAGAGCGAGACGATTGAGGCAGTTGTGGAGAAGTTACTGGACAACAAGGCTCCCAAACCCCAGCCTAAGACAGTCACGCACGCCTGCGTCTGTGCTAAGGATGGGGCGGGAACCAAGCAGAAGTGCGGTCACACTCCACACCGAATCATCTCGCCCAAGGTACGAGCACTCAGATTGTAGTTTTTGATAATATTACAGCATGTTGGCAGAACGTACTGCACCTGTGTGAAACACACTCCCCACTGAATCATCTTGCCCAAGGTCTGAGCACTCAGACTGCAGTCACATTGATATACTTCTAATTGTTCATTTTATAATGAATATATTATCAGAAACCAATATTTTACCACCGTGGCCAAAATGTACCCTTACTTTCCCACTATTTCCCACCAAGAGAAAACAATTTTACCACTAAAGTCGAAGAACCCACATTTTTGTAAATTTGTCTTCCACTGCCCCCAAAAAAGAAGTCAAACCCAGCAAAACTAGTACCGGTACCATGTATGTTGTAGAATGCCTAATGTTAGACATAGTCTCTCATACCACTGTACAATGTATTTTCTTTTTAAATACATGTTGTTTGTACCTGCAATTAGCCCTCGGGAAATTCAATGTATTTGCAATAAACTTTCTTCTTATTATGGTTATCATATTCTAAGGTCGAGAGTACGCGTTCCGAGATGGAGAGTCCTGCAGGCTTGAGCAGCGATGCGACCCCTGACCTCGCGCCCCCTCCGCAGCCGGCCCCCGCGGTGGTGAGCATGATCGGGAAGGTTCCGAACGGGCTGGCGGCGCGGAACGGCGCGGTGGTGAGTCTCAACGGGCTGGCGGGACCGGGGGCAGGCGGCGTGCACAACGGGATGTTTACCAGCGGGATCGCGGTGCGTTTGTTTGCTTTGTTTGTTTACTTATCTTTTATTTATTTAATAGCCATGTCAAACTACAACCTAAGCATTGATGTGCCAAAAAGGTTAGACATCCAGGTCCTAATAAGATACACAAAAAAAGACAGTTACTCAAGCAACTGGATGTGGTTTTGGAAATGGCCAGACGTTTCAGTGGTATCCACTACCTTTCGTCAGTGGCGCTACAGAGTTGTCAGAGAGTAAGACCATTTGACTGTTTCCAGAATCATGTCCAGTTGCTAACTGTTTTTTTGGCGTATCTTATTACCTGGATGTCCAACCTTCATCGGCTTATAAATAAATTATCCTTCAATCATTCACCAACCTGATGAATTATCCTTTAATATGTCCTTGTATATAATTATGAATCTTACATCAATTTGTGATCTTACCACACCTTTGTCAATGTTTATAGAGAAAGATGCTGGTCTCATCACAGGAACATGTCCTCCATGAGGGACAGGGTGTATTGGAGTAATTTTAATGAGGGTACCTCACCAGAGGCATGATGATGATGGTATACATATGAATATTACATTTTATTAATTTGTGATGCATTTGTGTTTTGTAGGTGACGGGGATTAGCACGAGTGGTTCGATAGTCAGCGCAAATCTCTTGTGTGGAGTTCCCGTGCTGCCCGGCTACACAACGGACGACCACCACCACCAGCTACCCACCTCCGTCGTCACCCCCCTCCCCACCGGCATGGTGTCCATGGTCCCTCAGTCCTCCCCTCACAACGTGGCCATTTCCACCGCGGACGGAGGTAGCGCCATGGTGTTCCACCCCGCAACCGCCTCGCAGCCGAACAGCGTGCCCATGGTCCTGAATGGCATCGCGTCGTCTGCGCAGGGGTGGCCGGTGAAGGTGGAGAATGAAGTTCCAACTCCTGTTAACTCGGCGGCAAACTCGCACAGCCCCGCTGCTTCCATGAACCATGCAAGATTCCTGTCTTCGCAAGGCTCTTTCGATCTCCCGCCGTCCTCAATGCTGACCATCTACGAGTCTAATGCGCTTGCAGGCCAGGCTTTGGTCGGCCACGCTCTACCCGGCCAGACGCTGGCCGAGGCGGCGCCCGTAAGTCGGTACAGTCTGAATCTGAACACGATCCACGGAGAAGGGCATGCCATGACGGCGCCATCCACCCCCAGTAGGGCCCCGCATAGCTTCACTGGGGGGGGATTCAGCCGCAAGATGGCTCTCGACGCCAAGGGCTTCGTCAAGAGGAGCAAGAGCCTGGACGAACAGGTGCTCTTCTTCTTCTTCTTCTTGATACTCTTGAAAAACCCCTACTGGGGTATCACTGAGAGGGGGGGGGTTTACGACGGACTATGGCTGCGCGGCCAGGAGTCCGGCCTTAAAGGCCTCCACTGTCTGGGCTTGTACTAACTTTCCCGGCAGCTTATTCCACTCTTTTATTGTTCGTGGAAAAAAAGAAAATCTAAAACAGTCTGTTTTGGCAGATATTACTTGATATTTATACTCATGACTTCCTCTGGTGCGCTTATGGGCAGGTTTGAGATATTGCTCTGTTTGAATATTAATATGTCCATATTGAGCAATTTTGCATAAAGATATCAAGCGAGCGGTTCTCCTTCTGTCAACAGGTTCTACAGACAAGTAACCATGGCGGCGGACACGCCCACCCGAACGGATTCGCCCTGGAGGGGGCGGGGGTGGTCCAGGGGGGTACTACAGACCGGCAGCTACTCTTTGCTCAGGACATGACAAGTGCAATAGGGGGGGATGCGGCGGCGGTGGGGGGGCAACAACAGTTGAACAGTGGCAGTTTCGGCGAGGGCTTGAACTTAAACCATCACCCGTACCCCCCTCCCGACTACAAGACGGCGGTAGCCATGAATTCCGGCGCCCGGGATGCCATCGGGTCTCCCACGGTCGTTTCCTCAGGCGGCGGCGAAGGCCAGCTGACCTCACCCCTGAGTGAGACCAATGAGTTCGGGTGTCGGGACATTCTGCTGAGCGGCAGCAGCGTGATCCCGACGGGGCTGTCCCACCACGCGGCCAACGGGCACCTCTCCCCGCCACAGAACCTGACCCTTAACCTCGGCACCCTCTCCTCCAATCAGGCGCTCGACAACCTGGACCTGAACACCCCCACCTCCGACGTGGACCTGTCCAACTTCGACGCGTTCGATAACATCATGTTGGACACGCAGCTCTCGGATCTCCTGCCTGAGTTGGAGAACACAGACTCCAGCGACCGCAGGTTTGCCCGTTTTCTTACAAGCAGTGACAGGAGCACATCAGTAGAACATACTGCACCTGCGCGAAATCTGCAATGAATTGTGCATAGCACTTTGGCAGAACTTCTCATATAAGGTGGTATTTGCTCATATAAGGTTAACATCCCATCAGTAGTTTCTAAATATTATGTAAAAGATATCCTTTGCAACAGGCAAAATTCTGATGCAACGTTGACCAAACATCCAACGAAAACCATCAAAAATCAGGGTTTTGCGCAGGCGCAGTACATTCTGCCGACCTGCTAGTGACAGGGCTGGAAATACTGGGTGCATGTGCAGCTTAGTGCACCCAAATTTGGAACTGTGCATCCAATTTTTTTCACCCAAATTATTTTTGTAGGTATTTTTGTACATATCGAATGTATACAGGATATTCTTGGCATCAGAAAGTATCAGAAAAATACTTGTACTAAGATCTATTGTAGTACTGTAGATTTGTAGGATTTTGAAGTTACATGTACATGTAGTTCCCATTTCATACTCAAATGCAGAAGAGGAGCAGTAAGATTTATAATTATTACACTAATCTCTAAACCGTTCTCTCAGTATCGACCACGGTAGCGACCCGCCAGAGAATGGGACCTACGGCCGCGGGGAGAGGCCAGCTCGCAGAAACGAGCTCGTGTGCATCACCGACTTCTCACCAGAGTGGTCCTATCCAGAGGTGGGTTTGTTTATTTTGTTTAGTTTTTTTTTTAAGATCTTTATTCAAATTTAACTTATAGAACTTGTTTATTTTGTTGAGGTTTTTTTTAATCTTTATTCAAATTTAACTTAACACAGAACTTAGAACATGACTTACTCAGAGTGCACCTGGCACGCAGAACTTAGAACATGACCTGCAGCTAGAATGTCAAGGTCAATGTTACTCCATTGCAGAGGGAGTAGGTTAAAGCATGTATGTTTGTTGTAAAATGTTGAACTTTATTAAAACACAGGTGATGTTATTTACTCCATTCATACCGTGTATTAGTATTTGTTGGTTGTTATCTGTTTGTGCCTGTGTGTGGGTTGCACCATGTACATCTGCTGGGTGCATGGGCTAAACCATGTCTGTTTGCAGGGGGGAGTGAAGATCCTGGTGACGGGCCCGTGGCACTCCAGCACCACGGCCTACAGCTGTGTGTTTGATGACATCAGTGTCCCCGCCAGCCTGGTGCAGAGCGGGGTCCTCAGATGTTACTGCCCGGGTGAGCCGACATTCCTTTTTTTTATTAGTGTTATTGGGAAATGCCTAGATTAACCTTGAGTATTTGCAACCTGTTATCCACCTTAAACAAATCCATGCGAAGGCCACCGTGTCAACTGTGACCCTCACTCAGGTGTAGGGACTGACATGGTCATCATAATTGGAAAATCTGTATCTGTCTGTACATGAATACATGTATGTGTCTGAATGCAAATAAAGATTTATTTTACGAGTGATTGCCCAGAGATTAACCTGTACTGCACCACTTTAGGTTGGTCTGTTACATTTTACTCTCACAGTGAATGTTCTTAAATGAAAGGAAATTTTGTAAGATTAAGTGTCATATTAACCCTCTGCAGCCCATCTGACACAATGTCATGTTTATTAACCATCTACAGCCTAAGATCTGAATATCATCTTTAAGCTTCAAGAGGTCTGTGATAACAATTGATGCTATGTTTAACCCCTGCAGCCTAATATAACAGTGTCACCTTTAACCCCTCTTTAGCCCATGAGACTGGCCTGGTGACCCTGCAGGTAGCGGCGAGCGGAGTGCCTATCTCCAAGTCTGTCGTGTTTGAGTACCGGACGCGCAGCGTTCTACAGAGCCCCGGCACACAACGGGAGTGGCTCTCCCTCGACGGTTTGTCTAAATCTCAGATTTTTGTTTAATTGTTTAAGATCTTTGCTGGACAATGTCATGGAAAAACAACCCACTGTAGCTAGTCTCCACCAGACTCCTTTGCAGGTTGAATAAAAGTAGTAGAAATCGGCCTAAAAATGGGATATAATTGGCCAGAGAAGTTTTCTGGCCATAGATGGTCCAGTTTGCCTGCCATTGATATCACCTTTTTAGGCTGATTTCTGCTACATGTATTTATTCAGCCTGCAAAAGAGTCTGGTGGAGACTAGCAAAAAATAGCTCTGAGGGGGACACAGGTTTTGTCCCAGACCTCGGTACTTTTTTATGATGTTAACCTTTTACTCACAACTGAACAAAAGTCAAGATTACCAAATAATTCTCCCTATTTTTGTTTCAGAGCGGCAGTTTAAAATCTCCATCCTGGAGAGACTCGAGCAGCTGGAGAACCGGCTGGGTACCAGGAGGGGGGTGGGGCAACAGGACAGCTCTGGACAGGTCAGTCATGCACAGGTGTAGCAGGGCTTGAAATACTGGGTGCTTGTGTACCTTAGTGCACCCAAATTTGGAGCTGTGCATGCAATTTTTTCTGTCACCAGTAAAATGTAGTAGAATACAACATGTTCTTAGCATCTATTCTAAGTGTCAGTAAAAAATAAAATCATTATAAAGCCTGCTTGGTTTTTGCTAACATTCTACTTTATTTTATATGGTGCACCATATAAACAGGAAATTTGGGGGGACTTTTCTGGATCCAAAAGGCGGAAGGTATGCCTGATAAACACTTAAAGAAGGGCTGACATTCTGATGTTGATTATTTTGTCCTAAAAATGTCCCAAAGTGTCTTTTTAGTTGTCCCACCCTAAATTTTAGTGGTCAGTGACCATTGGACCACCTTTAATTTCAAGCCCTGCTGATTGATGGATTTGGTTTTTTGATTGACAGGGTTCAGGCCAGGGTACCCAGCATTCCCTGGAGGACCGTCTGATCGCGGTCTGCTCTCAGCTGATGACTCGCACCTGGATCAAACCCGAGGCTGCACTTCCCACCTGCTCCGCTAGGGGGATGACGCTGCTGCACCTGGCAGCTGCACTGGGCTACAGAAGACTGGCTGAGAAACTCATGGTCTGGAGGTAAGTTGGGAGTCTGGTATAACTGCCCTTCAGTGTAACACACCAGCTCCTGTATCAATCTTTGGGTGATAACTCTGGTACTTAAAGGCACGAATTATAGTTCTTAAGTGTTGGGTAGAAAACAGATACAAAAGAAGGGAATTTTTATTGCTTGACTATGGTACAAATAAAGTTTATAAATAACCTTATCTTGAAAGTTCATCTGTGAAACTGTGACTGATTTAATGATTTATTTCATGTTGGAAATTACAATTTAAAATTAATCCATAACTATCAAATTGCTACGTGCAGTACATTCTGCCGACATGCTACTAGTGCTACGTTTTACTGACAGTTTCACATTTCTGCAGAAGCCAGAGTTCCAGTGTGGTCCTGGAGGTAGAGGTGGACCCACTCAATGTCGACCACTTCAACTGTACACCACTGGTAAGGGCATGGGTAATACTTTAACTGCATGACTGGTAAGATCAAATGATATAGTTCAACTGTACACTTCTTGCAATGGCAACTGTACTCTATTGGTAAGGGCATAGATCATGGTTCAACTGTGCATTAATGTAGTTTCAGAACTAGCTAGTTGTACGTCAGTGAAGGTTAGACATCCAGTTAATAATATACGCCAAAAAACAGTTACTCAAGCAACTAGATTTGATTTTGGAAACAGATGTTTCAGGTAGCATCCACTACCTTTGGTCAGTGACACTGGAGAGTTGTCAGAAAAGCCAGTAACCAGCTGTCCTTTTGTTGTGCAGATGTGGGCCTGTGCCATGGGCCACACGGACACGGCATACTTCCTGTGCCGGTGGAACCGGGCCGCCCTGACCGTCCCGGACTCCCTGGGTCGCCTGCCCGCATCCGTGGCGCGAGCCCGCGGCCACCCGCGGATCGCCGAGGAGCTGGAACTCACCCAACATGTAAAACTGTCACATTTTTTGGACCTAAGACTTATTTTAGTGTTACCATTGTCCGTCGATATTGTTATCTGAAATGTTATTTGCATTTGTTAACGTTTACTGACAATATTTTATGCAATGGTTTATTACTATTTTAAAGTGTTTGATATGACGTTTTATACTGCTTGCTGTTTATGTAATGTCCCGATGTCAATTCAGCCTCTGGCTGCCATTTCTGGGACAGTGTTGTTGTGTTTTTAATGCAAATAAACCATTGATACAAGCCAAACAACACAAATCGTGCAATATACTCTTTTTAATGCTATTCTTTTAGTGAAAATAACTAACTACAGTAATGCAGATGCTTTTTTAAAAATAATGTTCAATTAATATATAGTTAATCCCAGATTTTAAACCTCTTGTCACTACGTTTGATCAATTTAAATGTCATCTGTGTATGTCATAGTCGTTGTCATTGTTAATGCTGTCCTGCATGCTCGGTCATTACTGGCTGACATGACCTGGAGTTCTTGTATATTTCTTGTTCACTGAATAAAGAATGATTTACACATACAGCAGGAAGGCCAACAACTCCCGGTGGCGTTCAAGCCCCCGCCGGTCCACCACGTTTCACCGTTCTCCCCCCGGAGCCTGACGCTGCCGCTCGGCGCGGGGTTACGCCTGTCTCCGCTGACCCCGCTTGACCCCGAGCACTCACCGTCTTCAGCCTGCTCTACTCTCAGCTCCGCCTCCCCCAACTCCACAAACCTCTCACCAAACAACCAGGTATAAAATTAAACAATTTTACTGAATACTAGTAGTAGTAAGCCTTTATTTAATTTCGAAAGCTTGTTCGGTACATACATAATGACCGCTTTTCAACAAGGTCGAGGGTGGGGTCACGGATTATAAATCAAACCAAAAAGATATAATACAAAAATAAAAATTAGTAAATCATCAATTCATTATCAGTCCAAGTTCCTATAATATCATGCTTCTAAATGTTCCCAATGTGTGTACGTATGTTCAGTCACAACTCAATTCAGCTACTTGCAAACCGACATAGCTGTTTATTTGTGATAATTGTGTACTTTTTAAAGGTTGCGTGTGAATAAAAACCACTCTCTCTCTCTCTCTTTCTCTCAGGACGCAACACGCAAGAGTGCCCCCCAGCTCTCTCAGGAGGAACTGCAGCTTCTCCTACAGAGGTCTATCTCCCAGATCAACACCAACGTCCTAAATTCCGGCTCCAACATCTTACACTCCAGCACCAATGTCTTAAACCCTACAGCCAATGTCTTGAACTCTAGCACCAATGTCTTGAACCCCGGCACGAACCTGTTAGACCCCAGCCTGGTGAAGATGGAGACAGAGGAAGCCATGCACACGGACCAGCCGGCTCTATCAGAGAGCCTGCGGGCGAGACACCTACGACAGGTAATGCCATACAATCATGATTGTAATGTGCTAATAGTATCGATGATAATTTTTATCCTTATAAGTTACACGTTATATGTTAGTATCTAGCCAGCACTGTCTTTCTGTCATTTGACAGACTTTTGCTGCTCATGATGGACAAAAATCGGCTTGTGAAGATTATGGAAAGACATTTCAACTAAGCCTAGTCTACTAGCAAAATTTGCCCTTCAAAATGCAGGAAAATTGTCTCAGAGGATCAAGATTTCAAAATTTTCTGGGGGAAGCATGCCCCTGAACTGCCTGATGTTACATCAAACAAACTTGAGATGACAAAAATATTTTAGGCTGGCTAGAACACTGTCAGCTGCTGCTTTGGCTAATCCAGTGTAAATGAGTTGTTTCATTTTGAATAAATACAAACAATGCAAATACCAATCCCAGACACAGACAGAGGCCATGCAGTACAGTGAGGATGGTTATGAGAAGGACCTGGAGGCCGGTGAGCTGCCGCCCTCCCCCCAACATGACTCCATCTTGCTACTAGCCGAGCGGATCGTTTCGGCGCTGCCGCCACGCTTCGTAGATGACCAGGAAATGTCAGACGAGGACTACTCCTTCCTGGACCACACCTACCGGGATGTCACCACACCAGGTAGGAGTTTATGTTTTCTTCTTCCTTCATTTTGAGGCAGCCATCTTCAACTAGTTGAAGATTCTGCTGCCTTTTTGTGGCTAATACGAGATGGGGTTTGCCAGGCCTCCATTCAGGAATGTCGTGTAAAGTGCCTCTCCCAAGGGCACAAGATCGGTGACATGGTAGGAATCGAACCCAGGACCTCTTGGTTCTGAGCCGAAAGGTCTGCCATCACATCAGACGGACCTACATTGGCAGAACACACTGCACCAGCACAAATGAATTGTACATAGCACTTTGGCAGAACGTGCCTAAGCATGTTGTGTTGAGTCCTGGTGGTAAACACAACATGAGGTATGACCTTGGTGCTGAAATGTTGAGTGTACCATCCAATGTCGTATTAGCTGCAAATTTAAAGAAGGCCTGGTGCTTACGACCCTGCCCCTCCCCCCAGGATCAGTGGACAGTCCCGTTAACCTGGATAGCCCAGCCTAAGCTGGAATCAATTTTCCACAGAAGGCACTCGTTAACTGTTAAAGAAGAAATTGTCCATTAACGATAAAAGTATTCAAGATGCAAATGTATTCTACTTGCTAGTATATAATACTTACTCACTACTAGATCAAAGTAGTATAATCTTTGACAATCACATACAATCAGAATCTGATGAGTAATATTTATGACCCTGCCCCCTCCCAGGATCAGTGGACAGTCCCGTTGACCTGGACAGCCCAGATGACCTGCTGGAGGACTTTGCGATTGACCCCCACGACCCCCCGCCGACCCGGGAGGAGTGGTGCGAGTTCCTGAATGCCTCTGGGCGGGTCACGGAGGAACTGCAGAGCCTCACACTCACAGGTATAAACTTTCATTATAAACTTTCATTCATGCACAGGTCAAGCTATCTTCTATGGATATAAGAATTAAAGGAGATATTAAATTATGAAAATTATGTACATGTAGGCCAATATATGTGCAAAGGCTATAGTAGAGGTGGTACCACTTGGCTTGATTGTGTCAGCAACGATTATAATCGTATTATAATGATAATGATATTATGTACTTGTAACCTAAACACTAAAGATATTATTCTTATTCAGTTTTAGGGTCTCAAAGGTAAATAGAAGATAAGGCACTGAAGTTAGTTTGAGGACTATGTTAAGTATTTTTATTCTGTCGTAATTGTACGTAGCAAAAAAAGAATAAAGGACGTTTTTGGACTGCTTACTCTGTTACTGCGATCTCGCAAGGTTTCACTATTTTGTACATGATCTCCAAGTAACCATCATGGTAATGTGTTTATTTTTCCTGCAGACCAGGAACAGAAGAAGCTATACCGAGCAGCAGCTGTCATACAGAACGCCTTCCGCCAGTACAAGGTAAATCTTCAATTTTTTTGCTAGGACGAGGTAAGTCTTTAATTTCATCTTATGCCAGTACAAAGTATGTCTTTCTTTTTCATCTGGTATGTCTTGTGTCTCATATAATTAAGTTATCTTGAATGTTTTCTACTGTACTGTTAAGACGTAGGAAGCTTGTCCTTTTAATGATTGATGATTGTTCAATCAGAACAGCTTGCGACCTGCAACTCTCTTGGATATGCAAATCTCATGTTTACTTTGCGATGTTGTTTACGTTTATGATAATCATGTTTTTGATGTGTTTTTTTTTCGCAGAGTCGCCGGCAACGACGGCTACGTGAGATTGAGGCTGCGATTCTGATCCAGAACTACTATAGACGAGTGAGATACACTTACTCCTTACAAATACATTTAAATTATCAATTTGAAATCATATGATATTATATCAGGGCTTTAGCCAGCGCCCGTTTTACCGTCAATTGACGGTAATTTGTCCCGTCTGACGGTAAAAATTTTAGTCCTTACCGTCAACATTGACGGTCAAAAATCGTGGGTAAAGACATGGAAAAAATCTAGCGAATTTGAATGAGCCACGGCGCGGCGTCTTTTCCAAACGCACGGCGGCGGGAAACCTGATTTCAAGGACCGTGCCGACGTCTGTTGACTTGGCTCTATTGTTCAATGTTGCTGTCTGTTAAAACAACATGTGCTAACGGCCACATAAGAATAAAATAAAACAATGGCTCGACTCAGACACACGCTGCTAACTGTACATGACAATACGATAAATAAACATGTGACAACGAACAAAGAAATATCAAACGTTTTTGAATAATATACTGTACTTGAATAATCATACTATCGCAAGAAAACGGAGATTGATCCACACAAAGTGGCCTTATTTAATCTAAAACTTCGTCAGACCAAGGACATTATACACAGTGTATAAGACCTCCTTCGCGCGAAGACTTGAGCGGCAGCATAAAGATTTCTGGAGGATCGCTGACACGCGAGTTTTTGCCGGCCACGTAACTCCCTCCGCGGCAAAATCCCCTATGCCGTAGCGAAATCACGTCTCAGCGCTTCCCCAAGTCAACTTCATGGCCGCTAAAGTCCGCAAAGGAGTTGTAACTTCCTCATTTCGGTAGAGAAGCGAAGCTGACAAGTAAAATCATGTACATGTCGGCCATTTTGTTTGCTACCCGAAGTCTTCCGAACGCTCTAAATAAGGAAATCGTCGGAGATCTGAGCCACATCGCCCGCTGTCGGTCAGCGCTCGGGCCCGGCTCGGTGGAAATCGGAGGCTGTGACGTCATGAGTAGGTTCATTTGCATGGCCGCGATTTGAGCGGATCAAAACAAAGGGCATAGCGAATTGTCCATTGCGTGTTGTCTCCTTGTGAGAACTGTAGATTTTTTTTTCATTCTGCAAAATTGCAGATTGTGTAGTTTTTTTTTTTTATTCTGCAATCTTGACGGGTATTTAGAACACCGAATGCATTAAGTGTGCAGGAGGGCGTGATGTCGATCACCGGATCGTGAAAGACATTCTTTAAAAGTAATCATTGACGGAATTTTTTTTCGCGTTGACGGTATTTTTTTTTCGCGAATTGGGTTGACCTGGGGTTGACGGTAAAAAATTTCGAGCTGGCTAAAGCCCTGTATTATATATAGAAGAAGTGAAACAATTTAGTGTTGGAATTCTAACCCAAAGAGACTGGTGGAATTCACCAATAAGTCACCAGCAGTAAAACATTATTTGGCACCAGAAGGTAATAATAATTATTATATCGTAAAAAAAATGTATAATTCTCTAAACCATACCTTGACGGAAGAGGCCTGGGGAACGAATTTTTAAAAATCAGCCAAAAATTAGAAATGTACTACAGCTATGGCCTAACCTCAACATTCCCTTCCCTGTAGTATGCCATGTTCAAGAAGATGAATAGGGCGGCCATCTTGATTCAGAGCCGGTTCCGACGCTACTACGAGCAGAAGAGGTTCCGGCAGCTTTACCGCGCCGCTGTACTCATCCAGAGCTACTTCCGATCCTTTCGCGAACACGAGAGATTCCGACAATACCGCCGCGCCGCCATCATTATACAGAAACGGTTCAGGTAACGACCGACGTGTGTCCGTGTGTGTGTGTGTGCGCGCGTGCGTGTTTCACCGCTGTACTCATCCAGAGCTACTTCCGATCCTTTCGCGAACACGAGGGATTCCGACAATACCGCCACGCCGCCATCATTATACAGAAACGGTTCAGGTAATGACCGACGTGTGTGTGTGTGAATGTGTCTGTGCATGTTTTACTGCTATACTCATCCAGAGCTACTTCCGATCCTTTCGCGAATACGAGAGATTCCGACAATACCACTGCGCCGCCATCATTATACAGAAATGGTTCAGGTAACAACCGACGTGTGTGTGTGTGTGTGTGTGGTGTGTGCGGTGTGTGTACTGTGTACGGTGTGTGTGCGTGTACAGTGTGCGTGTGTATGTGTGTACTGTGTGTGTGTATGCGTATGTTTGTGTGTCTGTGTGTGTGTGCACGTAGAAACCTTGGAGACCACCAAGCATCTGTAACACCAGTAAATTATATAGGATTTGCTATGACTGTTTGCAGGTGTTTCTGCAGCTATTGTATGAATTCTGCAGAATTTACTGTCTATGTACTGTCAAAAAACTATTTTCTTCCACTGCGTGTGTCATTAACCTTTACTATTCAGTTTAATGTCTGTTGTTCCTCGTCAACAAAGATTGGACATGTTTGCATGTTTGTATGTGTTTGTGTTTTTCCTGTGTGTGTGTGTGTTTGTGTGCGTGTTTGTGTGTGTGTGTACAGGCACATGACTGTGATTATGTGCCATACATGTATGTGACTGTGTGTCAGCTCATTTCAAAGTACCGGTATTCAAAGCTTACCTACAGTAACTGTTCTTTGACCTTCATATCCCCACAGAGGTCACTGCCAACGGAAGAGGCGTCTTCAGGAGATCATGCAGCAGTACAGACAGAGGTGAGCTTCTTAAAGGAACTGTCATTATGTCTTTAAGACAGTGTTTAAACTTAAACTGTTTAAAATCTTCAAGTTGGAACTCAGATGGAGTCTTCATAGACAGTCGCTCAAAAGAGCCCTGAAGGCTAAAATTTAAACCAGTGTGAGAACAGTGCAGATAAACTTGGAAATTGTAAGGAAAAAAATGCAGACACACTCAGGATGGGTAAGAATCTGGTCACAGGGACATCGACGTACACCTGAAACCTGAAACTGTTATTTTATAATGGATTAACTCTCGCATTCCAAACTAATGCCACTATGTATTTAACTTCAATGTAAATAGCAGTAAGCATGACATTATGGTAATACTATTATATACTCCAGACATAAGGCCCGTGACATGTTTTTGTTGATCTTGTGATGATTTTTTTTAAATACAAAAAAGTGCTGTTGTCATAACACATATAACCTTGCATGGTATTGTGTCAATGTGTTATGCTGTTAATTACAAATGTAGTCATGTTCTTCTTGTGCCAATCACATGACAATGTCATGTAATATCAGGATAGTGACAGTCCTGCATGTAATGAAATAATTTGTGCACATAGTTTGGTGATAACTGCACATAGTTTGATGACAAGTGCACGTAGTTTGATGATTTTGTTTGATAACTGTGGCTACCGTTATGCCCATGTAGGCCATGCATGCTCTCAGCCTTGCTTAGATTTTGGGAACAAAAAAGGATGTGACAAACAAAAATCATGGTAATCACCACAGTTGTTTTTGTTTCCATTTCTCCTCTCTCGTTCTGTCACTCAAATGCATTATGTAGCCTGGCACAACACCCTTTTACCACAGATAGTCCGGCACCCCAGCCTTTCCACAGTTAGCCACTTATAGCCTTGAACACCACCAGATAGTGCCTTGTCAGAAGCGTTTTTTAAAAGCTAGTTTGTTTTTTACATTGTAAATAACTGGTTTTACTGCTGAATATTTTGGATTAATCAACAGTTTTACTGTAACCCAACAGATATTTTTTCAACCTCCTATCTGATGTCTAACCCTGTAACCAACACCGTCCTGATGCCCTCAGGTAGCCTTAGCAAGGAGATTATTGTTATTATCAGAGGTACCAGCAAGTACAACCCTAAATCATGTAAATTTCTTTTTCTATTTTTGTGATCACATTTTAAGGTTAAAATTATTGAACACATAAGTCCAACCCCAGCCCCACCCGTTGCCACGCCAAGCCAACCCCACTCTGTAAAAGTCAATGGAGGTGGGCTAACAGTAAAGGTTGGGGTGCAGGCTCCAATACAGCCAGTCATGCAGTGTCCTGTCCAAACTACCAGTCCGTACTAAACAGTTTTGCTACTAATGTGTACTAACCTTTTTTCTGAGTGCCTGTTA
Organism: Branchiostoma belcheri; assembly: GCF_001625305.1. NCBI lineage: Eukaryota > Metazoa > Chordata > Leptocardii > Amphioxiformes > Branchiostomatidae > Branchiostoma > Branchiostoma belcheri. The sequence continues at coordinate 1,296,387 of NW_017804564.1, forward strand.
CAGTGTGTTGTCCATTTTTTTCAGTGCTTAATCTGTTGTTATAATTTGCATCTAACACAGTCTTGATTAGATTATCCCTTTGCTGTGCTAAATGTTGCTAAAACGTTGTCCACGGAAGGGCTGTGCAATTGTTGAGATCTTCACACTGTATTTTGTGTTCTCTCTGCTGCCTTAAGTGTGCTCTGGGACTATAGAAGTGTTTTCCTGGTGAGTTGTCTTGACCTAAGTGCTGGTTCTACTGTATTATAGTCTTCTTCTCTTGAAAGTTCATTTTTTTGTGTCGGCAGAAATCATTATGAAGCAAGTTTAAACTGTAATTTCCAACACAACAAATTGGACTCACCCAAATTTGTGTGTGTACAACTGTACTCCAGTCTTTGTCAAGGAATGAGCAATCCACCGCTTCCGTGACGTCACGCAGATAACACACCTTCTGCAACCTATGATCCACTGCTCACGGAGTCACGTGTGTTATCTGCATGACGTCACGGAAGCGGTGGATTGCTCAATACTTGACAAAGACTGGAGTTGTGCAGTGAAAAATTTGGGTGAGTCCAATTTTGTTGTGTTGGAAAGTGCAGTTTAAACTTGCTTCATAATGACTTCTTCATGGTATTGTACATGTAGCTCCCATTGTCACTTTTGGTTTCTCTCCTGGACTCCACATGTTTTTACAACTCATCGGTTTGTTTGAAGTTAAAATTCTAAACATTTCTTCCAACACAAAGGATTGGTCTCTTTCAACTACAGCTTTCAACAAGTCACTCTGCATGTTGTGTTTGTTTCTGTTTGTTAATGTGTACATTAAACTTTCATGTAACCCATCTGTCGATAGTTTTATCACTGGATGTTCTTTGACATTGTCTACTTGTACTTGTAGGTATTAACTCTCTGGTTGTGTGAACTATAATTAACTTTCTTATCCATTCATGTAACACATCATTTTACATGCATTTTACTGTCTAATATATGATTAATGAAAACACCAATCATAGTCTTGTTGTAGTAATCAATCTCAGAAATAGTTGATTGTCTGTACATGTCTGCTTGTTTACATGGTAACCATCACCATGGTAACTGTCACCATGGTAACCTTAACCATGGTAACCTTAACCATCATGGTAACCATCACCAAGGTAACCGTCACCATGGTAACCGTCACCATGGTGGCCGTCACCATGGTAACCATCACCATGGTAACCGTCACCACGGTAACCATCACCATGGTAACCGTCACCACGGTAACCATCACCGCGGTAACTAACCCTGTGTTCCGTGTGCAGACTGCTGGAGCGGAGCTCCCCGGTTGGCTGGATTACGCCCCTTACTGAGTGCATGTGACTGGAATCAGCTGATCTTGTGATGATCATGTGACCTGCATGGGCTGATCATGTGACTGACACGTGGACCAATCAGGCAGCAGCATGAGAAGATGCCAAGTTTGTGTAGTAAAAACATGGACACAAATGCTTACAATGCAGTATACCTTCTGCACAGGGCAAAGCTTTATACGTTTCCTTTCTCCCAGTTTTACTCTGTTCAACTTTATCTGGAAAGATACGGTAACAAACTTACATTCCATTGACTTTGAACTGTTTGTGTTACTGGCATCTAAGCGAGGCAGCTAGGCAGGAACTACTGAGATATTTTACAGGAGGTTTTAAGCTACTTCCCAGGGCTGAATGTTGACAGTTGCCTTAGCCCTGACCTTGACCTTGGGGTCACACCAGGCAGGTCCTGGTCTGATGACCTTGACCTTTCACAATGTTCTCCATCCTAGAAGTGTTGCCAAATTGTCGAGTCACTTGAAAGAAGAAAAAAAAGAGCTTTGATAAATTCATGTTAAATGCAATTTCATGGCAAAAGAGAGATGCAAAGAGAGCAGCTGTATATCAAACAGGTCATGGGTCGTGACCAGAAAGAGTGCAAAGGTCATGGGTCATTAACAGGAAGAGTGCAAAGGTTATAAGCAATGGGAGCCATTTTGAGTACTGGCTATTAAATAGAGACTGTTGTACCGTCTACGGCTGAAAGCAAATCAGCGCAACATGTGTTTGGAAATGTCCAAAAGTTCCCTTGCAACTGTAAAAATACTGTGCACAAAATGAATATTATGAATAATATTTAGCAACCTTCACAAGTCCCCCCCCCCCTTTGCACTCCTGCCTGTGACCCTGCCAGTTAGCACTCATAATGCCAATGACCTGTATATTTGGCACCTTGTATATACATGATATTGTACAACATAACCCACCGTGCGGCATGGACTTAACCACTGTACCAGCACCTACTGCTGGCCACTGAACTTCTAGTCTCCACCAGAGTCCTTTGCAGGCTGAATAGATAGTAGAAATCGGCCTAAAAAGAATGTAGCTAGCCAGAGGAGGTAGCCTTGCAGGCAAATGGACCCTCTTTGGCTGGCAATAACCTCTGGCCAAATAAATACCCTTTTTAGGTCAATTTCTACTGTTTATTCAGCCTGCAAAGGAGTCTGGTGGAGACTAAACGGTGTCCAAGGTACCTGCTATAGTTCCAACCCCCCACTACAACATGCAGCCAATGGTACTTTCCTCTATAATGCAAGGTACCTCTTACTCCCCACTTTTAATGTACCGTGGTACCTTCTGCTCCCCATTTTAACGTATTATGGTACATGTGTACCTCTTTCAGCCCACTATAACCTGTATGATGGTACCCTCTACTCCTATTATAACTTTTAATGGTACCCTCTACTCCTACTAATATCATACAGTGATACCTACTTCTCCCAACTATAACACGATGGTACTTCCTACTATAATGTATGGTACATGTAGTACCTTCTCCCCACTATATAACGTACAAAATTATGGTACCTCTTACTCCCACTATAACAATAATATGATGGTACCTCCTACCCCCCACTATAACACACTGTTGTACCTCCTACACTATAACCTACAGTGACAATCACTTAATATCTTACCCAGGAAATTCGCGGTCCTTTCTGTACATATGGCATGTGGACTACGAAGCTCTACATGCACAGACTGAAGTCATTATTATAAAAACGATAGAGATAGATTGTACGACTGGTTGTTTATCAACCAAGATCCGCAGAATAAATATTTAGAAAGATGCAAAGATATTTAGAGCAAAGAAATCTGATGTAAAATGTTGTTGAAAGTAAGTGTTATTATGTGTGTAACTGAGTGAGGTTTAGCTAGAGTTAGATCCTTGTATGTCACTGAATGTTGCTTTTGTCATATAGTTTTGTACACTATTTTGTTGAGAGAAAAAAAAGCCTTGTACATATTTTGCCCCAAAGAGTACCGATTTATGTGCACGTTCTTCTTTTTTTACAGTGCTGGAGAAAAATGCCCAGCATAAGAGCTGCTTGCTGAGCCACTAGGGCAGTAAGCAGAGCCCCCTTGCAGCTGAAGGAAGTATTACAGTTAGACATTGTTGGAGAGTAACAAACTGTCACATCAGTTGTTTAGCATGTTGTTTTTTCTTCAGCATTTTATGAGTAGGTAAGGAAAGGCAGGGCGATATCAGCAGGTTCTTACAGTGTAAGAAAAGGTGGAGCATGGACCATTGTCATGTCGGAAATTTGTAGGAAACACAACTGCTGGTATTCGATGAATATTTTCCATCCTTCCTAGTCCTGACCCTTACCTCATAATACTGAGAATCTTGTTATTCTAAAGGCGGTTCTGTCAGAGTATCTCAGACACCTGGGACTTTGTTGCTATTCGGATATTTTCCAAGTTTACCTCAATATTTTGTTTGACACTTTTTCCGTTCTACTGTTTGTAAAAACAGTAGAAAAGTGGTCACTTACAGCAATAGTGCATCATATTCAAAAAGTAGTACGTGATGTGCCAATGGTCACATTTCTTTCAGGAGGGCTTCTCATATTCAAAATCATTATCACATAGCTATACAATATGTAGTGTGAAGCTGGTATAGAGGAAGGGCTAGGCGGGTAAGTGAGGCCTCACACTGACATTTCCAATCAAAGGTAACATATTCTCACACCGAAGTTTGCAGGCGAGTGTTACATATAGCATCACACCAATGCTTGTAGGCAAGAGTGACGTGGCCTCACATTGATATCTGTAAGCATACTGATGTTTGTGGGAAGTGTAATACAGGATCTCACCACATAGGTGTTTGCAGACAATAAGACTTCATACAGGCATTACTGATATTTTCATGCCGGCATACTCTATCTTTGCCATCCAGGATTTGATCTTCTACCATGATTGTATCATACTGTACACATGCAATTCTGAAACATAAAGGGTACTTGTAGACTTAAATACTTATAACTAGCACTGTGTATTAAGACTTGTCTATCTTAGCAATGCTTTAACTTTCATGTTGTTTACCTGTATGTATGATGTGCAATATCTTAGTGTATGTTTTTTTACCCACTGGAAATGCCTGGTGTTAACCCTCAGCTTGCCAAGATAGCCTTTTGGAACCAAGAACAGTTGGTTGTAAGGTAAAGCAGCAGGGAGAAGGTTAACCAGGTGGGAATGTCGTGATGCCTAATACCACTATATATACTTCAGGCTTTGGAAAAACATTGGCCAATACCTCCGAATATAGTTTCATGAGGTTAGTTAAGTATAGGATACAGGAGTTTTCTTTTACACAACCAAGATAGTCTCACCTACATGTAAGTGCTTACATTTTGGTGAGGCTGTGAGGAAGGTGTCTGATAGACACTGAAACTTAAGCACTTAGGTAAGACAATCTTGGTTGTATAAAAGAAAACTCCTGTATCCTACTGGCCAATACCTGTTCCTTTCCATCATATTATTCCTCCTGTTGGAGAAGACTTTTGGCACAAAATTTGTATTGGATACAGGGTTAGGCAACAGGAAGAAAATGTATAAATAAATATTACATAGTTTCACAATGACAGATAAAATACAGGGTTATGTATTCACAAGAATGCCGAATCTACATGCATTTACCAACCTGATGAAACCATTTAGGAAAACCTAAATTTACCTTGTGGGGCTTTAGGCATTCCAAACAGTGGGCTTTTGTTTTGTTGTACAAGCCATGAGCAATATTAGTCTAGAGTCAAGATATTAATATGTTGCCTATATTTTGTTGTCATCAAGCCTTAACCTGCACAGACCTGAGTGGATGATGCTTTTTCATGGCTTTATGGGCTGACTTGTGCCCAAAAAAACATAGAAAATGCACCCAGAAGGTTTGCCCAGGTCAGGCCATTTATTTATGTTCATCTGTGGACATGGACATGAGTCTAAAGAAATGGTTTGATGTTGTTTTATATCTTATGATAATCATTGTTTTGTTTTTACGTTAAAGTGATGAAAATTTTTAGGCTTGGAGCTGTAGTATGAGAGTGGTTAGATGAGATGAGTTGGTTATACTGGAAGTTGGTTGTACTTGAGGGCTGGGTTGCACTAACCTCCTGTGCAGACCCTCTTTAGCCTCTACCAGGCACCGCGGATCACTGAAAAAAGAATAGTAGAAATTGGCCGAAACAAAGGGATAGTATACCAGAGAAGATCCCGGGCCATAGAAGATCCAATTTGCGACCCACGGATTTGGATTTTCTATGGCCCTGGATCTTCTACAATTTCTACTATTTTTTCAGCAATCCACGGAGCCTGGTAGAGGCTAAGAAATAGCCTGGGTGCCATCCTTTTTGTATGCCGAAGACCCCATAGGAGCGAGTATGGGAGCCCGGCATACAAATAGGCTGGCACCCAGGCTATGATAGAAATGTGAACCAGCCAGAATGTCTGCACAGAAGGGTTAGGTCACGTATTTTGGCCACCAACTTTTCTGTACTGTCAGTTTGAGAGATTGAACCATTATACAGATGCACCTAGATGTTTCATTCCTGTTTGTGTGTTGTTGTTTTTTCCTTCTTGACATCAGAAAGCAATGAGGGTAATAATTAATAGAAAACTGTATATAAACATACAATAGTAAGACATAGCTTCACATTCTGCCTCTTACCAATATACCGTTGTGGCCAAAGAATAGACGATTTGGATTTTCACGTGTCAACATTTCTGGCCTACGTTGTCAATTTTGCTTCCATCATGAGAATTGATAGAGATTTCCTACTACCAATTTATTGTAAAGGTGATGCTTGGTATATTAAGTACCTGTAGTTGGTCAATGTTTACATTGTCTATATGTTTCCAAGGGCAGTTTTATGTACATGTACATGTGCAACTTTTATTTATTATTGCACAAACCTGGATAGAAGTACTGTACAACAATCAATTGTGATACATGTATGCGTTTATCTGTTCTTTGGATTGAAATGAAATGTGGAGACATTTTTTTGGTTATCCAATAATTATGCCATGCTGCAGATATAGCAAGTATATAGAGATTGTTACAAACCCTTGCACTGGATACATGTAGGAACCAGCATGAACCATTAAAAACCACTTTCCCAAGTCTGTTGTCATCACTAAAGTGATATTGAATTAACTAGAAATTAATAGTGTTTTACTAGTAAGAGTTCTATGAGCTCATATATACCAACACAATCCACAGCTTCTTGAGTTATTTGTATGCATACAAACAAACATACACATGTAGTATGCAGAAAACCGACATCAAAGACCCCTTTTACGTGTGGGCAAAAACCTGAAGTACAAAAAAATCACATACACAGCCGACAGCAGTACAAATGCTAGGGCAGATGAACCATTCTCGAACTTCACCGTTGTTTCTAGGACTCCTACCCACCTACCTACACCTATACGAAATATCATTAAGATACGGCCTCTTGAGTTATATTGTACACTTACAAACACACATACATACAAAGCCTGCTGCAGTACTGTAAGAAAATGCCATGTGAACCATTTTCGAACTTGACCTTCATTTCTACAATCGCTACTCACCTACCAAATATCATTAAGAGCAATTCACTGCTCGAGTTATGTAGACCACAGCCACTCCACTATGTCAAAACTGAAAACATTAAGTTTTCTTTGTTGAAGGTGAATTATGTGTCGAGGATAATACCGAAATTTGTTGTCATAAAACATCACATTATTGTGTCGATGAAGGTTAGACATCTAGGTAATAAGATACGCCAAAAAGCAGTTACTCAAGCAACTGGATATTATTTTGGAAATGACATTTCAGCTTAAGCATCCACTAGCTTTCGTCAATGACTGAGGTACCAGAGGAGAAATATTAGTTTATAAGCACAAACTATTGATTGATATACAAAGTTATCATGCTGGCAAAAAGTATTTTAGGCTCACGACTGAATTATTAAGCCAATTTTCGGCACAGTTATAGTTTCAACCTTAAGTGTACATCTCTTCAACATTAATTGTACATCTCTTCAACCTTAATTAAGTGTACTTTAAAATCTCATCACCAATTGGGAGTTTCGTCCCTGGTTTATTTAGCCTGACTCAGGGAACTTCTTCTTGTCCTTGTTTTACGTCTAATATATCGCTAGACGTGATCTCTTGGTCAACGAGTACCTTTCCCTAATCTCCGAGTAGATCCTAGGGTGGCAAAAGACAGTATCAAATTGGCCAGGCAGTATCCATTCTCCAAAGAAGTTTCACACCCTTGATGCTGTTTTTGCCACCCTAGGATCTGCTTGGAGATTATACCCTCGCGCCCCCAGAGTTCAAATGGTTCCGTCCACGTGCCCGTGCCCAGGGTACTGTGGTACCGAGTCCTGGGAACGAGAGCCTTCCGCCATAGCTGTAGGTAGCCAGTGTATGTTATGTTATGAAGCCGGTTGCGTGTGTTAGTGTGTTCCTGGTCGTGCTGTTGCGCTGCTGTTTTGGGCTGGACCCGTACCAAGTGCTCGGCGTGGACAGGTCGGCGGACGAACGGGACGTCAAGAAGGCATACCGCCGGCTATCCAGAGAATGGTGAGGCGCTACCACATAACGTTATGAATGAATGGGTAACATTAAGATGTTAAATTAAATGTTAACGTTAAGCTATATATTTGGTACATACCATTGTATGCCCACAGTTCACAAAAAAAAAGATAATTTACAGAAACACGTATACATAAATTTGTTAAGCTACGTAGTACGTATCTTGTCGGTTATATCAGTGACCTTCTTTGTGATGAAAATAAGACCTCAGATCAAAAACCGGAACAAATTATTGATCTTTCGACACCCCGGCTTTTAAAAGCAACCCTTAAATGTTTCTATTTTTTTAATCAGCATGATGCTTTCGTGTTTTAGTACAGGATAGTGTAGAAATTATACAACTGAAATTCGGATAATGCATTGCTGCATAAAGATGATAACATGAAAAGCTGTGTAAGGGTGGGAGGGGGGTCGACATGCGTACACTCATTGGGCTGTTCCATTATTAGAAATGGGGTGTATTATTACTATGAATAATGTATGTAATTGAGAGGCCATTAACATTGCACTCATAGGAATGATGGTTTCCAAGTTTTAACAATGTCAATGTTAGAGCAAGGACATTATACACAGAAATAGTGTGTATAATGTCCTTGTTCAGAGTTATGTTTCAGGTCATTGACCCTTAAGGTTCCAATGCACAAGGTCAAAGGTGAAGGCCTCCAATTATTGTTTAGGAAAATGAGGTTTCAGGGAACCTCCTTGTTTAGACCATGAATGAATATTACTGTGTCCAGATATCTTTGTGTACAACTTAGGGTTGCGACATACAATATTACCCACAATACATCTTAGTACACATGGGCAGTTTAAACTGTGAACTCAGGCTCATTGTTGTTGACCGTTGTTGTTGACTGTTGTTATTAACTGTTGTTGTTTAGGCATCCTGACAAGAACAAAGATCCTGGAGCAGAGCAGAAGTTTATAGAGATAAACCAGGCATATGAGGTTAGTTTTATGGGTGCTATGCTGAATACTATAGGATAGGATAGTGTTCAGCATCAAGGACAGGTGTGTTTGCCCATATGTGGATGGTGTTCAGCACCAAGGGCAGGTATGTTCACCTGTGTGTGGATGGTGTTCAGCACCAAAGACATGTATGTTCACCTGTGTGTGGATAGTGTTCAGCATCAAGGACAGGTGTGTTTGCCCATATGTGGATGGTGTTCAGCACCAAGGGCAGGTATGTTCACCTGTGTGTGGATGGTGTTCAGCACCAAAGACATGTATGTTCACCTGTGTGTGGATAGTGTTCAGCACCAAGGACAGGTGGGTTTGCCCATATGTGGATGGTGTTCAGCACCAAGGACAGGTATGTTCACCTGTGTGTGGATGGTGTTAAGCACCAAAGACATGTATGTTCACCTGTGTGTGGATAGTGTTCAGCACCAAGGACAGGTATATTCATCTGTTTGTGGATGGTGTTCAGCACCAAAGGACAGGCATGTTTACCTGTGTGGATATTGTTCAGCACCAAGGACAGGCATGTTCACCTGTGTGTGGATGGTGTTCAGCACCCAAGGACAGGTGTGTTCATCTGTTTGTGGATGGTGTTCAGCACCAAGGACAGGCATGTTTACCTGTGTGGATAGTGTTCAGCACCAAGGACAGGCATGTTCACCTGTGTGTGGATGGTGTTCAGCACCAAGGACAGGTATGTTCATCTGTTTGTGGATGGTGTTCAGCACCAAGGACAGGCATGTTTACCTGTGTGGATAGTGTTCAGCACCAAGGACAGGCATGTTTACTTGTGTGTGAATTGTGTTCAGCACCAAGGACAGGTATGTTCATTTATTGTGTGGATAGTGTTCAGCACCATGTACGTTTGCTTGTGTGTGTGTGTTGATGGTGTTCAGCACCAAAAACAGGTATGTTTACCTGTGTATGGATAGTGTTCAGCACTAAGGACAGGTATGTTCACCTGTGTGTGGACAGCATACAGCACCAAGGACAGGTACACTTGCTTGTGTGTGTGTGTGTGTGTGGATAGTGTTCAGCTGTTCCAATGTTCACCTGTGTGTGGATAGTGTTCAGCTGTTCCAATGTTCACCTGTGTGTGGATAGTGTTCAGCTGTTCCAATGTTCACCTGTGTGTGGATAGTGTTCAGCACCAAGGACAGGTACACTTGCTTGTATGTGTGTGTGTGTGTGTGTGTGTGTGTGTGTGTGTGTGTGTGTGGATGGTGTTCAGCACCAAGGACAGGCATGTTCACATGTGTGTTTTTCAGGATCAAGTACATGTTTGCTTGTGTGTGAATGGTGTTAACTGTGAACTTATCTGTATATTTTAACAAATTCTTGCAAATTTATTGATAGACTTTCTGTATCCACAGGTCCTCTCAGACTCAGAAAAAAGGTCCAACTATGACAACTACGGTGACCCTGACTACCGCGGACCTCTCAACTTTGGCTCGCGCGATGGTTACCGAGACAACGGCTTCGGCGGGGGGTTCGGACACCCGTTCCACTTCTTCCACCAGCGGGACCCGTTCAGAACGTTCCACTTCCACTACGGGAACCAGGAACACCGGGAGTCATTCAGGGACAGGGCTCAGGAGATGCTGGTGACTTTTTCTTTTTCTAATTATGTTTAAACCTTTGCAGAAGGAAAACGTATTGTTTTTGCTCCGTTTCTTCTTATTCCTTCTCTTCTTCTCTAAACAAATAAGGTCAATGACCAGGACCAGACATCTGTCACTATGGTAACTGGTGTTGGGTTACATCATGTTGCACTTTTATGGCAGGGGGGATGTAGACTCCTGACACCATATAATGTGAATTTGTTTGAGTAAGAATTAACAGAGCAGACCATATGAAAAGGTAAAAATGATTAATGCATTAGCTTTGCAAATGTTACCTTTCTTGCTCATGGTTGTATTTGAGCCTGTGTATTTTATGTTATGAAAGTTGAAACTGTAATTTTGTACAGCATTTATCTTGGGCAGTTTGATGGATTTTGATTCCGTTGTCTGTGTTTGACACCAATATTTTTAGGTCACGTTGAACAAGTATGAGCAGACGGTTCTACCCCAGAGCAGTGTCAAACCCTTCCTACTGGAGGTGTACAATGACTGGTGCCTGCCCTGTCTGCAGATAGAGCCAATCTGGGACAGTCTGGTGGAGGAACTACAGCCCATGGGTGAGTCTGGGGAAAACTGTATTGTATTCGGTATAGCCAGTATAACCGCCCTTCAGCGTAACACACCTGTCCAGCTTTACACCTAACCCTTGAACATCTAACTCTAAACAATGTTTAAAGCTATCTAATGATAATGCCCCTACTGTACTTGGTGACAGCGAGTTCTTCTCTGCAATAGTTCTAATAAAGAATGTAGTAGTGTCAGTACTGTACAGATCAAGGGCTCAAGATGGGTGTCTGGAATTGCATTTGTTTTGCTGTGTTTTTTTTCATGTGTGAACAGGAACATTGTGTGTTGGCAGGAAGGTTGTTTATGTGTAAACAGTAAAAAATAAATTGTATTGTGTGTTGACAGGAATCGGGATGGGTATAGTAAACAGTGACTTTGCGGCGAAGCTGACCCAGCGGCTGGGTGTGTCCCGCCTGCCTGCCATCGTGGCAGTGGTAGATGGAAGGCCGGTCCTGTACACAGGAGTCCTGACCAAGGAGGCCATCCGGAGATTCCTGGAGAAACTCCTGCCTGTTAACATCTTGGATGTGAGTTTACTTTGAACCTTCAACTTTAACCTTGCCTCCTTCCATTCCACTGCCCTTTGAACCTAGACCATTTCCAATAGTTTTGTAGGTCACTAACCCCTAAACCTTGACGAATTTTTCTGTAGGTGACTAACACTTAAACCATGACCATTTCCCCAACAGAACTCAACTTTGTAGTTGACTGACCTTTGCACCTTGACCCATGTTTTTGTAGGTGATTGACCCTTGACCCATATTTTGTAGGTGACTGACCCTTGACCCATATTTTGTAGGTGACTGACCCTTGAACCTTGACCTTTCCCCTGTTCCCGCAGGTGACTGACTCCAGCTGGAGTGAGTTTGTGTATGGCTGTCGTCATGACAACAAGCCCCGAGCCGTGCTGTTCTCCCAGAAGCCCGTCCCGTCGCTGCTGTACCGAGTGGTCAGTTTCGCGTACCAGGAACGTGTGGTGTTCGGCTATGCCAACACTAAAGCAGCTAACACTCAGGTACAGTTAGACCTATCAATCAATAGTTTGTGCTTATAAACCTGCATTTCTCCTCTGGTCTTCCAGTCACTGATGAGAGCTAGTGGATACTAGCTGAAGCGTCTGACCATTTCCAAAATCATATCCAGTTGCTTGAGTAACTGTTTTTTGGCGTATCGTATTACCTGCATGGATGTCTAACCTTCATCGATGTACAGTTAGACCTACATTCTAGTTGTAGACTTTGGTTTGTCATGGTGAGACATGAGGCACTAGAACAGCTAAATTGGCTTATGCTGAGGTCACAATTCCCACATAGGGCCCGGCCTGGCAGGTTTTCAGAACAAAAAGTATGATATAAAAGAAAGCAAAACACAGAAAAGTTTTTAGTAATAATCATTGGCACTATTCCTGTATATTCTTGATATGAATTGTTAATTTTTAGTTCATACGAACAGCCTGGCCGGGCCCCGGTCTGGAAATGTGACCTCAGCATTACATCACATAAGAGATAATCAATTATGATATTACATAATACACAACTATGTTTGGCTCCTTCCAGACCCTGAGGTTTGACTTTGATGTGGGATCAGGTCCGACACTTCTCATCTTCAAGGAGGACAAGGATAGCCCTGCTGATCGACTGGAGGTGTGTTTGTTTGTTTGTTTGTTTAGATTTTTATTTTAGATTTGATTACAAGTAGATTTATAATATCAAGATCACCATTAGTGTTTTACATGCTGTGTTGTAAACAAAACAAGGTCCCAGAGTCAGACGTAGAATGAAATAAGTGAAATTTGTGTCCATCACTTCCACATTTGTTGCGTGTTTGTATCTATTTTTTATTTAGTTAAGTTAACGTAATATATTGTTCTTTTAAATGTGTGTAGCAATAAGGTTTAGGCACTATGTAATTGTGCACTATGTAGTTGCTAGTTTTCACTTACAATATCGTCTCCACAGACAGGTGAGATGCAGAAAGGCTCCCTGAACGCCAAAATCTCCTCCAACCTGCACCTGTTCCTGCCCAGACTCAGCTCTCAGGATATCTTCAATGAAGTCTGTCCTCCAGACACGGCCAACACACCCGAAAGGTTAGTCCTCTTATCCTTCCAGCCTTCCTTCCTTCCTTTGCTCCTTCCTTCCCACCTTCAATCCTTCCTTTGTTCCTTGTTTGCTTCCTTCATTTATTCTTTCCCTCCTTCCTTTCTTCTTTCCCTTGCTCCTTCCTTGCCACCTTCCATCCTTCCTTCCTACCTTTCTTCCTTGTTTGCTGTCTTAATTCATTCTTTCTGTCCTTCCTTCCTTCTTTCCCTTGCTCCTTCCTTCCCACCTTCCTTTCTCCCTACCTTCCATCCTTCCTTCCTACCTTCCTTCTTTCCTTCCATTGGTTTCAACTTAAAAAAAAACAAACCTAAGTGTCATTGCATTTCTGCACGTTTTTTTATTCCATCCCAGACCAGACAATTCAAGCAGTGAATTCTCAGGTTTAGGTAGGAAACTAAAACTTGCAATAATGTTAAGAAAAAGTGACAGATGATCTTTCATCCTTCCAGGTTATGTGCTGTCCTCTTTACCTACAAGGACGCAGACCACGACTTCTTCCGAGACACGTACCGCCAGTATGCAAGGTCGGCCGAGGAGTTCCAAGGTCGCGTGACCTTCAGCTACCTGTATGAGAATACCCAGGGTTCTTTTGCAGACAGGTTTGATGAGGGACTGGAGGGGGCATTCGTACCCACATCAGTCTGTGTGAGTCTTTAGTACTTAGAATCTTGCTACATGTTCCTCTGTGCAAGTCCTCAGCACATATAGCAGATTCAAGTATATATATTGACAGCCATGCATTGTACATAGTAACTAAAGGTCAATATTTTAACAGCCTAAACACTAGAAATTCCACTAATGATGTAAAGGCTCATCCCATACTGACATTGATATGCAAATTCAGTTCCATTATCAATATCATTTACATTTTGTCATATTTTTTTAGTTTGTTTTCTGTACGTTATTACTTTGTCCTGCTTCTTTTACTATCACGACGATTATGATTGTACCTAAGTTAGTTCCTTTACGTTTTCTGTTATTATATTATGTATTGTTCTGTGCAGGGAGCGTTGAAAACCGCCATTGGTGATATGCTACCCCTGGATAAATAAGTAAAAATGAAATGAAAATGAAATTAGTCTTTTGTAAGGTACACAATGTAGATTAGGCCACACCAATTTGATGAATGATTCTCTCAGTCAGGGTTTAAACACTACTGAACCACTAGCCTAATTTTTTCAGTCTGCAAAATTGCAGGTTGCTTCTGCAATATTGAAAATGTGTCTGCAAAATGCAGGCTGCAAATGGGTATTTCTAACACTACATTGTACCACCCCCAGCTGCTGCTGCTGTGGCGTCGTGAGGAGTTCTCGGTGGCGTACGGTTGGCTGCTGAACGGCTGGCAGGGCACCGGGAACGACCACCGCCGCCTCACGTCCGAGCTGCAGACCGTTCTGCAGGGGAAGACGCGACTCCCATTCAGCGCCAAGATTCCTGAACTCTACAGGGAGGACCAACCGGTAAGGCACCTAGTTTTTGTTTTTTTTACCGTTTTTAACATCATTTTTCCCTGAACCGGGGGTTAGACGTGCTTGCACGAAGTAGAAGTCTTTTTGTTGAAGCAAGATTTTTGCGGCTGGATGCCCTTCCTAACGCCAACCCAAACCCTAGTAGGGCCCAGGAACCCTTTAACTGAGGGGTGAAACGTGCATGTCCGGACATGTCCGGACATGTCTGGGTCCAGCCCTAGGGATTGAACCTTGGTCCCCTTGCTTGACAGTCGGATGTTCTATCCACTACACCACACAGACGCCACAAGCATTAAGCATTAAACCAGCTAGTAAGGCAACAGGTTAGGCATTTAACCAGTCCGTTGGGACTTGCAGCTCTTAATGTCGTCACGAGGAAAACCTTAATATATATGCTTTTATCATCAATGTGTTGACAGGCTCTCATCGTACAGCTATTCAGGAAACTACAGAACACATGGTACTTTCTGTGGGACTGGTACCACCACATGGATGTGTGAGTATGGCCCTTTGTATTATCTTAGTAGTATATTATCTGTGATTATATCTAGCAGTTCTGTGAGTCAGTATAGATTCTACCATGATGATGGTGATCAATGTTCTATTGTGTTCTACAGTATATAGAGTGTACCATGGTGATCTCAGTGCTGTAATAATATATAGTGATGTTCTGATGCACAATGTAATACATTGGGAATGATGTTCTGTCCTCTACAGTATAGAGTGATATTCTGTTGTAATACTACATTGTGATGTTCTGTTGTGTTCTACAGTATAGAGGGACGTTCTGTTGCAATACTTTGTGATGTTTTGTTGCACAATGTAATACATATATTGTGATGTTCTGTTGTATTCTACAGTATACAGTGATGTTCTCTAATACATTGTGATGTTCTGTTTTGTTCTACAGTATAGAGTCCACCATGGTCATCTCAGTGCTGCTGACACTCTTGATGGTAGTTGCAGGGGGATTCGTTCTGTCCATGGCAAAGTAAGTAAAGGCCACACTTATAAGAATATCCTACAATTTAAATACTTTGAATGTTCTTAGAAGTAAAAAAAAAAAAGAACTTGATAATGTGCTTTCATGCGCACACACAAGAAGCCTAGTAACAATTTTCAGTGGGTCATACTCTTCCTGCTTATATTTAACCCCAAGGCCACACCAATTTAATTTGTTGGTTCTCGGATTCGCCTCTTCGTTTTTTTCTGATTTGCAAAAAAAAAAAAAATTGATTCTGGTCCTGAATCAACTGAAAAATGCTCATGCTTTGCCCTGAACAGTTGAAAACAGTCCTTTTCTTCCTAGTCGTTACAGTTATTCAATCTTTCAATGCAGTGGTATGATTAAAAGTTCAAAATTCAATGTTTAAATTTTAACCCAGCCTTTTGTGTTAACTTCATGGCTCATTTCATAGCATTTAAGCCTATAATAGGATGCCTAGACCTGTTTTTATTTTTATTTTTTTTCGCCCTGTCGCTTCATATTTTTTCTGAAAAAATCCGAGAACCAACAAATTAAATTGGTGTGGCCCAAAGACCAAAAGTTTCTGTTTCTGGTCTAGATCTAATGGTTAGCCCACGTGACCTTTAATTGAGTTGAATGACCCTTCAAAGCCAGTCTGACCTTGACCAACCCAGAAGGCTTTGACTTCCACATTATGATCATGATATCCACCATATTTGTTTTACAGTAAGGAGATGCAGAATGAAAGAAAACGCGAGAGACGACAGCGAGCGGCTCACAGAGAGAACACTGATCAGACAGGAGCCAATCTCAGGTAACCGAGTTAGAGTTTTTTGTCTAGCAGACATTTTGGTGTGTTCTGGTTTGAAGTGGCCTGTCTTTATTCTTTATATCATGTTACTGTTTCATGTTGCTGTACTTCAAACGTGGTTCCAGCAGAGAACAGGAGACACCCGTATTGCATTGTTGTGTTATTATTTGTGAATAAACGAAGGGGGTGCTTGCTGAGAGAGAGGAGTCTGAGAGAGAGAGAGTCCGAGAGAAGGTCACAGCAAAAGAGTAGAAAGAGGCTGTCCCAGCCCCACAACTCCCGTGTGTGTGTGTGTGTGTGTGTGTGTGTGTGTGTACTGGACATGCCTGTGTCCTGCATGTGTTTTTGCTAGTCCTGTAGTTAGTTCCCCATGCAGTATCTGAATAGGACCTGAATTCCACCTTGGTTACACCAATAGCAGGGACAAATTTACTCAATACAATCATGGATAATTTTGTATTCTACATATAACTCTGTTTCAATCTCCATCCACAGGAAGAGGAGGTATCTGGAGTTAGATGAACTCGTCCCCTCGACCTACGCAAACCTGATCCTTGACCTTCGACCCGGCCAGCTGACGGTACTCCTGGCTGTGGGGAAGGAGAACAGGGAGGTGCTTCTCAAGGCGTTTGCTCGGGAGGTCTACCCTTACGCAAGGTGAGAAAAGACTAAGTCTTACTTTAAGCCTTACTCAAGGTGAGAAGTATGTAACTTTCTATATGGTGAGTCTACCCTTACCCAGGGTTTGTTTGTTTGTTTTGCGTAACCGGTAAACTACCTTACCTTAACACCATGTAGGTACAAGCTCAGGAAGTTTGATCCATTCACACTGGGAAGGCCATCTCTTTTTTTTATGTGTGAAGGGTTCTTTAACGTGCTCAAGATTTGGCTCCCGTTATACATGGGACCTCCAGCTTTAAGAAGAAGTCCATAACCAAAGTTAGGTCATGTTCACCTGAGTCAAGTGAGGAAGTAGGTTACTTGAAAGTGCCAAAGGCTGCAACTTTGGGTCTGCTAGGGATTTGAATCCTGGACCTTTAGATTCCAAGCCAACAACCCTAACTTCAATACTTGCCTCTACATAAGGTAAGAGGATTTTGCTTGTTGATGGCTGGTTTTGTTGACAGTTCTTGTTTTCCCTCCAGGGAGTCGAAAATCGCAGGTTTCGCGTTCGTTCTCCTGGAGCGAAACCTGCCCTGGCTGGACGATCTGCTGTGTAACACGGCCGACTTTCCCCCGACAAAAGTCACGGTACGGAACTGCGAGGGAATCGTCATCGCGGCCAACGGCCACCGCTTCTACTACCATGTGTTCTTCCCGAAAAAGTGGCGGAACCACAAGCAGAGGCGGTCCAGGGATTCGCTAGACGGGGATTTTGTTGGACTAAACGACAGCACGAGTGAAGAAGAAGAGGAGGAGAAGGGAATGACAGATCCAACTTATCTCCTGAATGGGTTAAATTTCTGGATGGACAGGTTGTTAGAAGGGACATTGAAAAAATACCTGACGGAGGGTTGGCCGGATGTGAGGTGATGGAGGAAAGGGCTCGATGCCATCCTCACGTGGCAGGTCCAGGGTTTGTATATATCAAGCAACGACCAAGACGTTCTTGGCTGTCATCAGTCCTTCTCACTGCCTTAGCACTGGTCAGCTGTCACCAGCAAATCATGCTTATTTAATTGTTTAATGGTTAAAAGAACTCCATTAGTGACAGTACACACACATGCGCGCGCGCGCGCCCACACACACACACACACACACACACACACACACACATATATATATATATCCTTTTTTGACACATTTTACATTGGGATGTGTTTTTTTCAGGTTGGTATGACATAAATAAACTAGAGTTCCACGATCTCATACCTTCGCCAAATGATGTTAGCTTTTATGATTAAGAAATTATATATTAATCCCCCTAATTATGCAAATAGGATCCTCAATTGCATGAATTATATCTGTTGATCATATTCTCCACCAAAAGACAGTCTTATCTTAAAGAATGCCATGATGAAATTTTCTCATAAATTATGCAAATGAGGTCCTTATTTGAATAAGTTATGTTTAATTATGTTCACCTTAACTTAACTTTCAAACACCCCAAGTATAAAATTCCAGGCAGTTACCACTATGCATTTATAATATTTTCTCATTAATTATGCAAATTAAGTCTTCATTTGCATAATTGATATCTGCCTGTGTTTCTCTCATTCTTAATAACATATGTCACAAGCTTGAACTTCCTATTATGGAATGCAGCTGATAAATAGAATTTCCTCATTAATTATGCAAATTACATCTATATTTGCATAATTATAATATCTTTATGTCAAGCATCACTCAAGCTACCTACACACCAAAAATCACGATGATCCATCCATCAGTTCTTGAGTTATCCCCCTTTAAACATTTGTCCATTAAACCCCCCTGCAGTTCTAGAGCAAGCAACTAGGGGGCTCAAACTCATGTCACTTTATCCCCAGCACAAGAGCTATCTACCATCTAAATTTCGTCACCCTAGCATGTCTGGATCATGAGATATCAAAACCGGAAGTTCTGCTGCAGTACCATGACAAGCTGCCAGGTGGCCCAAAATCTAATCATTTTAAGGTCTCATCAAGACCTACCCACCTACCAAGTATCAAGACAATCCATCAAGACCTTCTCTAGTTATCGTGTTGACAGACAGACAGACAGACAGACACACACACACATACACGAACGCCCCTGAAAACATAACCTTCTTGGCGAAGGTAAATACAACACAGAACCTGCAAAGCTGGTGTGTTACGCCAAAGAGCAGTAACTGTTATACTGTCAAGTATACTAGTATAATGTACACTGTCAGATACATTTGTACATATTACAGATCTAATTGGCTGATGGCTGGCCAGTGGTAATTTAGTGAGAGGGATGAATGGCAGTCCAGTACATCAGGGTCGTTGCTTGATACACAGAAGTGTTGGTCCTGGCATCAGGATGGATTCCAGGATTATGCATGTTGTACATGGAGCCAAAGTTTTCTTGAGATTTCTTAAATGGTTTCTGTGTCACACAGAAACACGTCTTATTTATTGGTCTGATATGAGATAGCAGAAAGCTGCTAAGTTTGTAAAGTGCAATAATTCCTTATCTGTCTTAAGGAATGCACAATTATTCCTGACCTGTCTCATAAGGACTGTACGAGTTCTTTAATGTACAGTCTTGAAGATAATGTATAATTATAAGTATCAGAAAAAATGTTTAATATTTAAACTAAGGTAGCAGGAACGTAAATGTATGACTAATACCCTAACGGAAACAACATAACAAGTTAGACATGTTATTACATAGATGATATGTAGGGTAGTGATTTAGTCAGGACTGTGGGTTGTAAAAACACAAACTTGGTCTGCTTTAGTGTGGACCTGGTCAGCATTTTCTAAATGATTTTTTTTTTTTTGTATTTGAATTTATGTTTGTCGATTTGTTTGTCTTTTCCACAATGCAGGGTCAACATATCTCTGAAATTATTGAATAACCAATAAGTTATCAGTAGATGCTAGTGTAGTGTATTAGGTACATTTAGACTTGAAAAGTAGTCTTTAGTATAAAACCATGAATGTTGACTGATCATGCACAAGGTACAAAAATATAACTTAATGTAAAACAATGGCAAGAATTCCAGTAATGTTTTACTCACTTTTGGCGATTGAGGTTAATGATTAGCTAAATACAAATGGTAGCGATGTGCTCTTTTCGTGAAGTCTTGTGTGTTTCACTGTTGAACCTTTCTCAGCATTTTTATAACAAGCCCAAATTGTCATTTTCTGCAGTATACACCCGGTGCTCTGTCAATGATCGCTTTTATTTACTGGCCGATGTTTGGCGGTCACTGACACCCGTTTGTTTCTACGTTCACACACACACACACACAGACACACAGACACACACACACACACACTGTCCTTGGTGCTGAACACTATCCACATCCACACTCTGACACATACAGACATATACACACACACATACCTTCTCCATGGTTCTGAACACTATCCAAACACATACACACATACACATGCTCGAGTACACACACACACATGAAAGCGTATTTATGAACACAATAATGCATGCACATGAACAACATGCTCTGCCAGAATATGGAAAGAAGTGAAACCGCACTGTCTATTACATGTAAAACAAGTGCCGCCCTGGCACCTTCTATTACCATTTTTCTTCAAATATCATTCCCACCATATCAATACAACATAATGAATGTGACACAAGGAAGCGGACTTTCGGGACCGTCGAGAGGGAAAATATTTGGCAGTTTTCTGGTTGATTTCTTATGTCTAAAATACGGTACAGCCAGAATATCACACTCAGTCTATCTTGCCTTCAAACATCAGTTGGAAACAAAGTACAAGGACAGCAATATTGAAGACGCCCTATAGGGCCTGACGTGAGACGTTTGTCCACTAAACTGTCACTTTTCTGGGAATCAGTCAGCTTCTAGCTCCGAGCTTTCTCCATTGATGCACCTGTGAATGGAAGGTTGAAAACCATAGTTTGATTGTTGTGGCTGTTGGATGAGATTTGCATTTTTCTTTAAACTAGCTAATAGACCAGCAAGTGCAAGGAACCAATTTTCTTTGAGAGCCCTGATGGCAAATCGGATGGCACTTTACAGAGGCTCCACGTTGTTACCCTCTATGTACAACTTTAAAACGATGCAACTCACTCAGACTTACATTGGACTTACCAAGCGCTTCTAGCTCCGATTGACTGTTTCTAACAGTCAATTAGATATAGAAGTCCAAATACTACATGTGTTAATGGGCCTAAATTCTCCTTCTAGCTCTTATTGGCGGATGTGTTTCCGCCAATGAGATATAGGAGGTTAACACGTAATCTTATTTTTCAAATAACTTTGTTAGCATTCGCATTTTTAATGTCTTGGGGTACAGAACGTACAGATTCCATACGGCTAGCAAACCCACCAGCCACAACCTGGCGCTTCCTAGGCTCCCTTTCCTTGCGTTCCGACTTTCATACAGACTGGGTTTTTCAACACCTAGCCCCGATCTCCAACCGGCACCCAACCTGCTGGGTCTGTCAACACCTAGCTTCGTTTTCCAGAGCGAGCGATTGGCTACAGAAACCCGGTTTTCGGAGGCTGAAGGGGCAAGGAAACGAACACAAGTGTGAGGCTTAATGTAAATCTGGTAGTCTATATACAAACGTATATGTACATGCGTTACTATAAAACATGTACAGACCCCTGATATACACGGTAACTTTCACTGTAACTGTTGAGATGCTGGAAACCGAATGACTTTATGCTATTAGGCTAGAGTGAACCTAGTGCAGATGGAAACTTGCTGCCCAATGTGCCTGTAGGCACAGGAGGACCTAAGGTCTAAGGAACCTAGTGCAGATAGTGTAAACGTGCCTTGGAGCCGATTGAAGTGGAGTTTATATAGTGCAAACCTGAGAACCGTAATACCAATGACCTGAGGTCAGTGTAACACTGATGTGACGTGACCTCAGGTAACCTCACCATCGCAATGTTCCAGCCAGGTGGGGACGCGCAGGCGCAGTGAGCGTACCACGGACAGACGCAGAGCTGAAGCCGCGCCAGGCATGACGGGTAAGACACAGATGTACGGACGCACTGACGGAAGAGTGGTGCAAGGACTGCAGGCTCAAGCAGCCAGAATTTCCTGGGAACATAAAAAGTTACAACTATTCCTGTTATCAGCACCCAAGCAGAATATTTTGTGTACGATAACTGTTACTGTAAAACAGAGAAACATGAAAAAAGTATAACATCCAATTAGATCCTGCGGCGCAAGTTAAGGGGGTCTATATTTGCCGCCTGTAACCATTGGCTACGGGAGACCAATGGTTATACATGTACATATTGTACTGACAGGCGATCCCGTAGCCACGTGCACTGGTTACAGGTGGCCATTGGCTACGGGCGGCGGCCAATGGTTGGAAGAGGTCCCGTATCCAATGGTTAGAGGCAGCCATTGGCTACAGGCCCTGTCCTTGGTGCTGAACACTATCCACTGGTAGCAAGTGGCCAATATAGACTCCCTTGCGCCCGAGAATCAAAAACCGCGAATATCGATATTAAAACTCCGATAGTGAACCCTGTATCGGGACATTTCGCCATCAACACGCCCAGCATTCTCTCCATTTGGCTAAATTTCACCAGTTTTCAGCTAGCGTACTTTGATCTAGTTTAGTCTGGTGGACACTACATTGTACCAAATGACTGCCTTACCTTCCTTTAATACGCCTTTCTCCGTGTCAAGACAGCGGCGCACATCCACGCTGCATCTGACCGCTGTGTTTGTGAACAACCCAACTGGAACAAACTGTTGTTGTTTACGTCAGTCTCTATGGAGACGTTCGATCAACCGTCGTGTTGTTGCCATGCCAAGAAATAGAATTGTTCTAGAACGGACTTTTGTTGTGATGAAAGTTGGGAAGATGCGAGGATTCTACAGTTTCGTCTGTAAGTTACTGTAAGAAAACATATTGTTTTTGCTCTGTTTCTTCTCCAAACAAATAAGGCCATGACATGAACCAGACATCTGTCACCATGGTAACTAGTGTTAGGTTACATCATGTTGCAATTATATAGCAGGAGGGATTAAGACTCCTGTCATCATATACATGAATGCGTTTGAGTAAGAATTAACAGAACAGGTCATATGCGAAGGTAAATATGATGCATTTCCTTTGTAAATGTTACCTTTCTAGTTCTAGGTCGCATTAAAATTTAAAAAAAAATGATTCTATTTTTTGAGCGGCCCAAACAGGCATGCCCTTTTCCGTAGGGCGAAATCAACCATTTTGATTTTGCGTAATATTGCCTGACTGCTCTAATCTAACGTAGAGCGTAATGGGTGCATTTTGTGTAAAGCGTATTTGACAGTTTTATTGCTGTGTAATACGTAGTCGTGGTCTGTAATTTACCGTAAAACGTGTCCGATAAATCATGCATGAAGCATAATGAAAGTCGTTGATTGAGGTGGGTTAGATGTAGGTCGGCCTACAGACTAATAACAGTGCTATTTTCCCTTTTAAGGGCTTTGACAGCTGTTCCGACTGCAGTGTACGTATATATAGAGAAATTGTCGTTGCCAAATAGTCAAACCTGCCAAGGTGACGACCTCTTCAAGCTGGCCACCTGGCCATGGTGACCGCTTTTTCTCGGTCCCCAAAATTTTCCCCAATTGAGTCAAGCATTAAGCAACCTGTCCTAGGTGACCACCTAGCCAAGAAGGTGACCACTTTCCTTCGGTCCCCTGGGTGGCCGGCTTGGACAGGTTTGACTGGAGTGTACATGGTACTCTAAGAAGATGTCATTCCCACCTTCAGGCCTCATAAAATCACCAGCTTTAACGCTAATTAATTTCAGTCGCCGGGATGACTGAGTCTTGTATACATTAGGGTGCTAATGCTAGCGTAAAATGTTGTCTTGACCCCTCCCCATATATACACTCAAATAAAGACAAGACGATTTACCACAATTTCAGTTTCAGCTTGTTTCCAGTTGTCATTCTGGCCACTATTACACAAAAGTGGCTGATAGAAAACACAGCCACATAAAAAGAGATTGTCTGGATAAAGTACATATAAACATGTTCCACAGTAATATGTAATATGTTCGACCACTGGCTAACAACACAGGCTAACTACAGCTCTTTCCACAAAATCAGTGGATTCTGCATTCAATGTCAAAGGTCTGCATGAAGACGAAATGTTAAACATTTCTAATACATGTAATATTGCACATGGTGTTCCCTTTTCATTGATTGACCAGGTTTAAAAATTGGCTTAACATCACATTGCATTAAGAGATACATTACACCTAACTAAAGCCCCTGGCACATTCAGACCTAATTCTTTCAACCATCAACTTCAACCATGGATGGCTGAGGTGTTAGGGCGTTTGACACAAATCAAATCAAACTTGAGTCAAATTTGACTGCCAGCCACACCCCAAACACTGCGGACAACCTCCCAACACCAGGCAACCAGTCCCCAATAATGGCTTGGAGATTAGTTTTAAACTCCTGTTCCAACACAATGTTCAGGAGACGTAACAAATGTATTGAATACATGGCATGCTGAGGTTTCGACAGTAAAAGTGTTACGCTCTCTTTCAAGATTGTGCTGGAAGAGAAGCTTAGGTTTATAATTTATACCCTGCAATACAGGCTTAAGGGGGGCTGAATTAAAATGACCCCCATTCCACAAAGAGAGCTAGACTGATAAATGCACAGCACCTGGCAGAAACCTACCCCAAATCCCCTGACAAGAGAAATACATTATTTACATCATCAGTCTGTTGCCAGTAACAGCCAGTAAGGTTGGTACATCTAGTTTCACTTGTCCATGGTACACATTACACGGTCACTGTCAAAGTCATAGGAACCAAGCACATGTCATTTTCATACACAGTATTTTAAAGGAAAAACGTGCTAGACATTGTTGCACATTGTATCAAAAGCAACAGTTTCGAGTGACGTCCACCACTCTTCTCTGCAATTTATCCAGTAGTAGAGTTTAAATTACCAATGAGAATTGTTTTACCTGGATGTCTAACCTTCATTAACGTTAGCCTCCGTAGCAGGCTTATAGAACTGGGGATTTGGTGGTCTTTGGCTGTTTTCAGTTCTAAAAACAGGGGCAATTCAACCAGGCCGGCTATGTTGTCTATATGCAATCAGAAAATAGCACATAAAAGATCCAAAAGACCCTGATATGAAGATACCCAAAACCCCCAGTTTTTGGCATGCTATGGAGACTACATCAACGTACTATGGAAAAACATGTGCGTGACATTGTTGCACATTGATGATGGCTCTAAAAGCAACAGTACAACTGCAAGTCATGGGCAGAGCCTGTTAAGCCGATATATGCAGATGTAATCTCGTTGAGTGGTCTGTTCTATATCATATTCCTGCCAGACTACCCTTGTATGTCACACAAGCACTCCCAGGGACTGTTCATTTTGCATCACGCTAATGCTGGACAGTTCGTTTTATATTGTTCGTTTGTTGACATTTGGGACAGTTAAAATGAGAAGAAATATGTCATATATATACTCCTGTGGGACTGTTCATTATACGCAGGGACTGTTCATTATACATGTACATCATACAGCTTAGGGACTGTTCATTATACATGTACATCATACAGCTTAGGGACTGTTCATTATACCTCATACTGCTGAGGGCTGTCCATGATACCGTTCTTTATACATCATAGTGTTGAGGGACTGTTCAGTATACTCCTGGGGGACTGTCCATTGTCCATTATAACGTCTTACCCCCGCGGGACCGTTCATTATACATCATACTCCTGCGGGTTACTGATGGTCTGCGGGTCGGGCGCGGCCTGGCAGGGGCAGAGCCAGAGGACCGAGTTCCCTCGGCCGAAGACCTCGGCCAGGAGCGCCATCTTGGGTTTCCGAGGGCGCTCTCTCTCCCTGCCGCGCTTCTGAATCTGTTCCACCGCCGTCTCGTCCGTGAAGATGGCAGACAACTGGTCGCACATGATGGCTGACACGAACAACCCGAACAGAATCGCCTCTACCGTGAGGATGACAGAGTGCACGATGCGCGTTTGTCTCCCCTGGTGGTCGATCTTACACCCGGCTCCCGTACACTCAATCACCCAGGAGACTATCACCAACATGAGCGCGTAGCAGCACGCCAAACCGGTGTAAAAGAGGAACTGGATGAAGAATTTCTGATTCAGCTCGCCCACACAGTTATTAATCCAAGGGCAGTGGTGGTCCATACGGCGGATACACCGCCGGCAAATCTTACAGTGGTGGGCCCTGGGCGGGCGGTAGGCGTCGCAGCGAGCGCACACCGTCCAATCTTCCTCCTTTTCCGACAGTTTTCTCTTGCCCGCCGCGCGAACGTCCGAGAAGTCAATGTTGTTGGCAGGGAGGGGCACGATCCCCGGGTCCGAAAACACCGCTCGCAGGTGCGCCAGAGTCAAAAGAAACACGACAATATTGAACAGAACCACGTGAAAGGCTCCCCAAAGGTTGGAAGTCATGGTGGGGATCGCCAAGTGTCGGACAACGACGTAATCCGCGTAGAAAACGGCGGCGTAAGTGATGATTATACAGATGATCCCGCACGGATCTGTACGGAACACCGCCATCTTGCTTCTTCCGTCTGCTAATTAGGACCACGGCTGTCTCCTGTAACAAGTTTACTGCCTGAAATCTTTGCGTTTAAACTTAAATATCACCTCAAATAGAATACCCCCTCGAACGAATTCAAAGTACATAATATTCTATGATTATGAAAATTTATTTTGTACAGTGCTGTTAAATTTGTATGAGTCGGTGACCTAGATTTTAGGCAGTATATTGTGTGTACACAGGCCACATCTTTAAAGGACATAATGACCTGTGGTAACCTTTGGGACATGATGACTCATGCTGCCACATTGGCCACGCCTAGCAACCGCAGGATTGATGTGGTACACTGCGAGGACCTTAAAAATGACCATTAAAAGGAGCTTGGTATGACACACGTGTTTGGTATAGGGGTGGGTGTCAGACCACTGGCAAAAAAGTAGACCAGTTAGATTTTTGGCCTCCTAGCAGCTTCCTATGGTACTGCAGTGTAATTGCTGGTTATTGTATCAATAAGCAAATTCGGGCATGTGTGCATGCAGGAACAGTACATACTGTCATTACTGTGAGTATTGTAATTCACTTGCTCACGGTAGCAAAAGTTCAAGGTCTGAGAAAAAGGGACATGTTCATGGATCACAGTGGCGACAGGTGCAGGAAAAAGAAAGCCTAGGAATTATATGTTAACTGTAATGATAAGTTTACTAGTACTGTACAGAAGTGACAGTGAATACAGTGAACATAACAGTACTGTAAAAAAGTCAGGAATAATGCAGTACCCATGAAAAATCCAGAAACACAGGAGCATTGAGTGTCAATGTGCATTTATTTACAGGTTGACTGGACTTTTATATCAAAGTATGTTTAACGACTGTGCAACTGAGAGTTGTCTAGGAAGAAAATCTGTAAATGCTGACTCATCCAGGTCTGTCATCTCAGAAGCTGATCAAGGTCTGAAGTATGGAATATAACCTATCACATTACATTATATAATCCCAAAAAGTTTTGACCATGTCATTATGTAGCCTCCGTAGCAGGCTTATAAAGCTGGGGGTTTGGTGGTCTTCGGCTGTTTTCTGATTTGCCAAGTTCTAAAAACGGGGGTAATTCAACCAGGCCAGCTATGTTGTCTATATGCAATCAGAAAATAGCACATAAAAGATCCCAAAGACCCTGAAGACCCCAGTTTTTGGCATGCTATGGAGGCTAGACATTATTAACTAAAGCTGAACATACAAGCTTAACAAGTCTATGTCCATGTAGCTCCCTAAAAGCATGGCCTGTCAGTAGGCTTTTGGATGTGGAATTTGTATCTAACTAACATTAAAAACTACAACAAAGTACATTGTGCAACCAAAGAAAGTAGAAACAACAGTAAACATTCATCATCTTTACAACATTTTCCTACACTATACAGCATTTAAAACATCTAGTTTTTATGCTGATTTGTAGAATGTACTACCAAGGACATTAAAATATTCTTGGTACTACACACTGGTGCTATTGCCCCTCCCCTTTTTGTTAGGTTGACATTCCTATAACAGTGCCTGTTTTTAAACAAGAAACAAAAACAAGGTTAACCCCTATCATACCCTTTCTGGTTAACCCCCTACCTGCTACCTGTAAGTGCACATCCCTGAACCAAGTGGTTAACCTCCTCTGTGCCAAGGGTACATCCATCTAGCTCGTCGGCAGAACGTACTGCACCTGCATGAAAACCGTAATGTATTGTGCATAGCACTTCGGCAGAACATCAGATCCTTCTCATATAACGTCATATTCGTATATAAGGTTAACATCCTGACAGTAGTTTCCAAATGTTATGTTGGAAAAGATATCGTCTGCAACAGGCAAAATTCTAATGCAACGTTGACCGACGTCCAACGCAAACTGCAAAAATCCAGGGTTCTGTGCAGGCGCAGTACGTTCTGCTGACATACTCATCCATCTGTATTGCTGGGAGAGTGATAGCAGCAAAATGTTACGCCCCCTTCCCCAACATATAGAACTGTGTTAACTTTTGGTACACTAGTTTAGGTACAGAGCTGGACCTACATGTAGATCTGTACCTAAACAAGATTGGCCAATAATGTGTTAAACTATTAAAATGTATGAACTCAAGATTATCATCATATTTTAATGAGTTTACCTGACATTCAAGGTCTCAATTATCAAAATTGTCATTTTTGATATGCAATTCAACTACCTTTAGTGTAAAAAAATGGTGTCCACTAGACTGTTTTATTTTGTTCAGGTACTTTAAACTTTATCATTAAAGTACACGTCAGGTACAGTATAAATAGGTACAAAGCCCTATGCATCTAGCCTCCGTAGCAGGCTTATAGAACTGGGGGTTTGGTAGTCTTTGGCTGTTTTCTGATTAGCCCAGTTTTCTGATTAGCCCAGTTCTAAAACGGGGGTAATTCAACCAGGCCGGCTATGTTGTCTGTATGCAATCAGAAAATACCACATAAAAGCTCCCAAAGACCATGAAGACCCCCAGTTCTTGGCATGCCATGGAGGCTACTATGCATCTACAACAAGTCTAAGCCTGTTCTACGTCATTGGAACTTGAGAGACTTTGCGAGGAGGGCCATGGATGCCATGTCCACGTTGCCATTGGTTCTCCCGAGTTCCTCGATGGCCTGTCGTCGTGGAAACCCGAGCTGGACCAGTTTGGCGATGTCTTCCTCGGGAAATGGAGCCTTCGGTGCGTTGCCTGACGAGGAGGCGGCTGAGTTGGCCGGCGTTTGGCCGTTCACACTTTTAGGACTGGTGGCTGCTGCACCGGAGGGTCCTAGGAAAACAATACACAACAGGCTCGAACATGTTTGACAGTAATCAAATTTATAGTGTTTCTTAGCGTCTTATGTAGGCATTCCAAGTTTATTTGGGGGAGGGAGGGGCTTACTTTCTGATCAAATGTAGATTGTAGTACTAGTAATTAGAAGCTCAGGCCGCCAGCCCTAGCAATCTACATTTGATCAGAAAATAAGCGCCCCCCCCCCAAAAGAAAAAGACCGATCCTAGGAAACCTGCAAAGGAGGTTAACTTTTTCTGCAGTTTTCCATGGTGCAACAGGCAATGTTAGAGTTAGCTTCACATCAGGTTTTATCCAGTTTTTCTACTTCTTTTGCAGTGCATCTGGCAATGTTATAGTTAGTTTCATATCAGGCATATAGTGCTGTGTGCTTCATTTTGTTAACACAATAAACTGCTTCATATGTTAACACAATACACTCTATGACAATCGCTTTGGGCTTTAACCTTGCTCGCCAGCGGGGAACAAATCTAAACTGTCCTTGATATACAATGTACACACTACATGCACTCAAAACATCTGCCAAAGCACGCACAGCATTCACTGGGTAAGAAAGAAGAAACCAAGTCCACTCATTTTGTAGGATTGCCGTCATCCTTGCTGTTTTCTTGTTCCTCCATTGTCCCCTCAGCTCCATCACACCCAGACACTTGAATTCCAGCCACCAACAATGTAACTAAATATATCCCAATTTTCTTCCTTTGTTTTCTGTCATACATTTATGGCATGGCTTCTTGCCCTTCAAGTTCATTTTTGAAAGTGCCAAAAGATAACATGTTTGCCCCAAGTAAAATAAACATCCGCTGCCACAAATCATTAAATCGATAAATACATGCTCTGAGGAAGGTGACAGACAGTATAACAATTTCAAAATCCCAGCCTTGGTCTGGCCCTCTCTACGTGTTTATCCTCACCCATTGTTTTTGTCTCTAATCTCTCTTAATGGAATAAATGAAACACACACAAGTATGAGAACAGTGTATATTGAACCTTAATTATCAAGACTTAGAATAAAACATTGCCCCATAGGGGCCGAGTATACATGCATAGGAGATCTAAATACTGGTTTAAACATCATGTTTTGCTGTCCAGGAACATGCAGATAACAGAACTAACATTGTTGGCAGCTTATAACCAAATCTGAACTTCACAGCAGCACCACAACATCAACTAAACAACAAGTCTGTGTATCATCAACATCACTCTGTAAGTTAAGCATAGTTAGAAGTGATAAAGTTTTCGTGTCTCGTGAACATGCAGAAAGTTGAGTCTGAAGACAGAAGAGTGGAAAATAGAAAACAGCACAGTACAGTGTTCCGATTTATCAAAATGTCACTGTAAACATAAAGGGCAGTACTGTGTGCAACAACCATGTACTGTGAACACGAAACCTCTTGTCTGTAGGTGAAGAAAGATGGTGGATGCCGTCTGAAAGCTTCTAGGCTTACAGAACTTAAGTCGTGCATAACACTTTAATCCTTCCTTGTACAATAGACATCGATGATGAAGTCCTTTATAGCTCAGAGACAGGCGTACATCTTCCGAGCTCAGGAACTACCCTGGGAGCCAGACTACTATCGAGCCGTTAGCTTCAGCAGCCAAAAGGAATAGGGCTGACCAAACTCCCCCCTGGGCTCAACTCCCCCATAGATATCCTGAATTTAGATAGGCAGGCAAAGGGCTCTTGGCTGTTAAAGGAAAACAGCTAACGGCCCAATACTAGTCTGGCTCCCAGGGTATTCAGGAACAGGCTTTATGTCCTTGGCTCCAGAACAGACAGGCTTCTTTCAGTTCTTTCAGCCTGTAGAATAGGCTGTTATTTCCTGGTCTTCTTACTGGGCCCTCCTACATCGTTCTCTGTGCTTTTCCTCTTAGCATCTCCCCGCGACGAGGTTTCCTCTCTTGAGTTTAGCTCAGCCAGTTCTGGAAGGACATAAAACCTGTGTCCGTCATAGGGGGTTACAGAACACCTGTGTCCGTCAAAGGGGTTTGTGGAAAACTTGAATATGTCACCATGACAATACTATAGGTGAATAGCCTGTTGTAGGGAGAGTATATGGTGGCATTAATGTATAAAAAATAATAAAAACAGGCAGCTCATTGCTTTGAGGATAATGACACAAGAACAGTTGGGACATGAAAATTTTGCCTCTTGTAACAGCATCAGATTCTGATGGTCTGTGATATTGCAAACTCTTTGTCACACACAATGTACAGACAGTATCTTAATGTTTCAACTTTCATCATTACATAGGAATTGACATCTTCACCAATCCTACTTTTAACTAACATTTTTTAATCGCTTGAAGGCAACTTACTGCCAAAATCTTCCATTATAAATAACTTTCTTCTCGTGTAAAGTGTTTTTTGGTTGCATCCTGACTGGGATTGCTACTTTTCTGTATTATCAGATTCAGGCTGTGCTGCCTTTGAGGATTTTTCAGTAGTTCCTTCCAAGGTTGACATCTTTGCGGTTTCTTCAGTAGTTCCTTCCAAGGTTGATGACATTGGGGCTTCCCCAGTTCCTTCTGTGGTTGCTGACTTCACCGTTTTCTGTTGAACAACTTCCTCCAACTGCCTCAGCCTCTTCTCTAGATTCTCCAGGGTTTCAGAAACGCTGCCTGACACATCTTCCCCCTCTGCCACCCTCTCCAAGGCCCCCGACTGTTTCTCAGTGTCTTCAAGTCTCCGGACTCTCTCCTCCACCTCTTCCAGCTGTGCTGCCATCTTCTTAGCCTCCTTCGCGCTCCTCTCCTGTAGACCGCCCAGGGCCTTTAAGATCTGTCCGACTTGGCTGGACAGTCTGGTGTCTGATTGCTGCAACTGCTTCTTTACTGACTCCCGGAGTTCTGCTAGCTCCTGTCTCACCGTGACATCATCATTATCCCTCTCCTCCTGACCTTCAGCTGACCTTGACCCTTCACCTGACCCTCTTCCTGTTGAGGATGACCTCTGCACAGGTTGCACACTTTGTGGCAAGGAGGTCCCAGAAACGGGTGGTAGGTTGGGCTGAGTTTGGAGGTTTGCTGCAGGAAGGTTGGTGGGCCCTACAGGTTGTAAGACTGGAGGGGCGCTGAGGGGGGGTTCAGCATCATGACTGCTCACAGTACCTCCTGGTGGCAGGGTTGGCGGGGCAGATTTGAGGGGGGGACTACTGGTGTCCGACAGCTCGGGGGGTACAGGCTGTAGGGGGGCAGGCCTGGGCTTCCTGCCTGGTGACGTGTTTTTGTATTGTGGCAGAGAGAGAGACAGAACAGACAAACAGGACAGAAGAGAGGGACATTTTAGGGTCAGAGCCACAACCTGACTGCACCTCTAACCACCTCTAACATGGGAAAAAACTGATACTTAAATGGACAGTGAGTGAGTGTGTGTGTGTGTTCAGACATTGTAGTGTGTCTCTAAAACTGGGGAATAGTAACCTAGACACTTCTGCAGGCCTCAAAATTAATTTTCTTCCTATTGTCCCAGCACTGTCCCAAAAATAAATTTCAATTGTCCCCATGCACAAGGAGGTAGAGCCCTGATTCTTACCAGCTTTCTCAGGTCTTAACAATTAAACCTTGCACACTTGTAGAACATCCTTGCACATATTAAACCCTGTGCACAAGAAAGTACAAGCCTTGCATCTCACTTGCTTCCTCAGGCCTTAAAAAAGTAATTCCCGTGTTTCCTAAACAAATTGTACATAGGAGGTACATACCCGCATCTTCCTCTCACCTGCTCATTTAAAGTAAATCCCTGCATCTTAAAGTTAACCCTACAAGCCTGCTTACCTGCTTCCTCTGCGGATTTAGCCAAGGCCTCAGCCAGAGCCCTGTCCTCCCTCTCCTGGTCGGTCAGACTGGAGTCGGAGATCTGGCGATGTAACCGTGCGCACTCCGGCAGGTCTGCTTCACTCAGGAACGGGGTTTCTGTGCCGCTCGACCCGATCAGTAAAACATTCTTCTTCAGATCAATTGTGCACTGAAGGGGGGAGGAAACAACATTAATGTATAGAAAACAATCCTGACTTTAGCTAACACTGTATAACAACTAAATGCCAAATGCAATCCTTGGCAGCTTGTAGGGGAATGTTTATGTACTGTTTTACAAGAAAAATGTGTGTATGTGTGTGTGTGTGTGTGTGTGTGTGTGTGTGTGTAGTGTATTATTTGGGGATTTTGATGTCTCCTGAGCCAGTATGTGTCTAAGCATGTGTGCGAGTGTGTAAAATGTATATGTGTGAAGGGGGATGTAATTCAGGGGTGTTACCTGGTGTCTCCTGAGCATGTCCAGTCCCAGCAGCATGTCCATTGGCTGGTGTGTGTGTATGAAGGTCTGTATGGGGGTTTGTACTGTTGGTGGGATGGGGGTGTAGAGTATGTATGAGGGTATGTATGGGGGTGTTACCTCACCTGGTGTCTCCTGAGCATGTCCAGTCCCAGCAGCATGTCCATGGGCTGGTCCTCCAGTACAGAGAACGAAGACTGCAGGTAGGCAGACTGGATCTGGATCTGAGCTGCAGAAAAAATATTTAAAAAATTTCTTTACAAAAATCCATGACAAAAAGTGATTGGTGGGTGAAAGATTATAAGTTGTACATACATTGTAATACATTTGCTTGCCTGTATGTCATTTCTTCTATATATATCTTTTGTCTGGATTAAGAGAACAGGAGTAAAGTACTGTGTTTTTTTACAGAATAGCTTTTTATGTATTCAGGGAGATCTAAAAACAGGTCAAGGATCTGAGTGTAGATGTTACTCGTAACGTGTATCTTGCTCTCTCTGATTCAGTACAGACTAGTACAAAGTACTGCATTGGGCTTGGAAAGTGTGTGTGTCCGACTGGTAAGATAGATAAGATACATGTAGAGTAAAATAAAATGACTCTTCCTTACCCACATGTACCCTGCCGATGATTTTCTGTGTGCCGACTCCCTTGGCGATGCCGGCCCATCTCTTGTCCACCAGCCTCATGATGTTACACCTCTCAGCACAGGCTTTACTCATGATGGTCATCTGGGCACCTGCGGGGACAATCAGTAAATATTACAATACTTACAAACACCTTATACTCTTATAGCTGTGATTATGGCATCAACTTTACATTGCTGTGAACAATATGTCTAAAGTACAATTTACTGTATTACAATGTACTATATACAATCATGTATCACACTCACAGTAGTACCTCTCTCATGTAAACAGACATACATGTACCTACATGTAAGTCCACCAGGAGGTCAAAGGACAAGGTAGGTACATGTATTTAGGTAGGTAAGTCCACAACTGCACATCCACCAGTACATAATACACCTATATATATATATGTATTAGTATTATCATCAGTTGGCTGTGGTGCAATCGACTGCAAGAGTCCACTGCCTCTTGTTGCCAGCAAGATTGGCTATCATGTATAGGTACATGTATATTATATTAGTATGCAAGTTATTTACGTAAGTACCTGAGTCTACGAATGCCTTGACTGGATGCCCGTTCACCATACAGTCAATGTAAAGCATCACAACTTGTCCAAAACTCTCCGGCATTTCTTCCATGGCCACATTCATGTTTTCCTCTATGTTTTTCTGCCTGTAGGGAAAGATAAAAAGAAATACAGTACTCAAGACATAACTAGGACTTGTACCAACCATATCGTTAGACAAGCCTTCCATTGTAAAACATATCTGTTCCTTAACTGTTTCACTAAAAAGCAAGAAATTGAATTTACGTTATGCTAGCTAGCTAGCTTGTATTAATACATTTTGAACATGTTTGAAAGTGCAAAAATTTTGTGTAAAAAAAATGACTCAAAAATTTATTGTAGTCTCAGTAGTCAAATGCTACGTGTTGTTATCCATTTTCCGTTCTTTTTATTCTTGTGCACCTGCAAATAGCGTCTGGGCAAGAAGGTGCGATAAACTTTCAATATGATGACCTGTAGTGTACATGTACTTCGCCCAGTGTGCAACATTGTAACCAAGGCCTTTCATCATTCCTTGATTGTACAAAACTTACTGTATTTCCTCGTTAATGAGCCTCTGTACTTCAGGGTCGAACGGGTCGGCGGTGAGGAGACGGATTCTCTGAGCCTCCTTCTCAGCCCGCTCCTTACGTTGCTGAGTCAGCACTTCTGTAAACTTGGCTGTGCAAAGGAAGAGGGATAACTTACTGTTACTGAACCATTGGAGTTTCTTAAGTTTGTGCTTGTGGCAAATGCATTGGTTCTGAGTGAATGATTAATGCTCCCTCTAAAATACAGGTATTTGGCTGAAGGGGCTATCCATATAGAGATTATAGACGATTGGATATATGTGAATTATAAAGCAACAATGTTGATACATGTACATGTAATCATATGAGAAATTTTATTTTTGTGTAGATATCCAGTTCCTTTAGTCATTAATAATGAATAGTGTGTGTGTGTGTGCATGTGTGTATATCTGTGTGTGTAAGTGTGTGTGTGTGTGTGTCTGATAGTGTCTACAAATGTTTACCTAAATCCCCAGACTCCACAGCCTCAGACAGCGGAGGGTTGCGCTCCTTGAGCAGTGCCCTGTCGTGTGGACTGTTCCTGTGGGTGTGTGTGTGTGTCTGTGTGTGCATATGTTCCTGTTACTAGTGTGAGTGTTTACCTAAGTCTCCAGACTCCACAGCCTCAGACAGCGGAGGGTTGCGTTCCTTCAGCAGTGCCCTGTTGAGTGGACTGTTCCTGTGTGAGTGTGTGTGTGTGCTTATGTAAGTGTGAGTGTGTGTGTAAGAGTGTGTGTCTGTGTGTGTCTGTGTGTCTCTACATGTGTGTGTCACTGTGTGTGTGTGTGTGTCTGAGTGTACATCGTACATATAGAATACAACACGGGGTATTCCGTATCGCCCGAGGTGCCAGCCCGACCGCGCGTCGGATCGCCCGACGGCCGAAGGCCGGAGGGAGATCCGATCCGCGGGAGGGCTGGGACCGAGGGTGATGCGGAATACACCGTGTTGTATTTTATTTATGTCATACCCACCCAAGAAAACACGCCTTTCAATGCAAAATGAGCAGAAAGTTGTTGTCCCTAAACCCAAAAAGTGCAACAACATCAATTCCAACGTCCGAATTTTGCATTCGAATTTTCGAAAGCGTTGCACGCGGTTAGGGCGAAACGCGTTCGAATCGTCCTATGGAACATTTGGAAGCCCCGGGCCGTACGCGTTAAGAACCCCCGGGCCGTACCGCTAGTTATCACACGGGCCGGGACACCCGTATCGAACGTAATCGCGGCCCAGGTAGGACATAAATGGTTATATAATTACCTAAGTCCCCAGACTCCACAGCCTCAGACAGTGGCGGGTTGCGCTCCTTGAGCAGTGCCCTGTCGTGTGGACTGTTCCTGAGCAGCTCCAGTAGCGAGGCTGGGTCCGGCTCCTCCGCTGGTCTCTGCGGCTGGCGGGCTGGTGGAGGTCGTTGCTGTGACCTTGACGCTTGCTGTGATGATGATGATGATGCTGTGCCTGGGACTTGGATGTTGCTGAAGTCAAACATGTTTGAGAAAGGAAGCCCTCCTGGAGAAAACACAAGAGCTATTTTATTATTACCTCCTCCTCAGTGATACGTCACGGACAAGGAATCAAAGGATAGAAAGAAAACATACGAGTAACAATTTACCCTGCAGCCAACATCTACTTGGAGATAGATTTCTTTGTTGTCTATTCTGTACACAACAACTTGAATAAGTGCTATATAATTTGTCACCTAGTCTGGCATTTTTCTATAATTTTCTTCTTTTTTTAAAAATAGATTTGTATAAAGTTCTAAGCTTCGTACTTCATACAAGTTATTAGATTTTTGAAAGCCTTCGCTACCTACAAAGACCATTTCAATTTAGGAAACTCCTGTTTGAGAATGTCCTTGGTTTGAGACACACATTTTCTATTTTATTTATGTCAGAATGTTGACATAAATTTGTTGTCCTGAAAATAGGGTTAACGACTGTACGTGTCACATTATAATATATCTATACGAAAGAATAATAATTTAACACAAAGTAGATCACCTGCAGCGGCTGGCTGGCCCTGAGACGTCGCCTGCTGGTTTCTCATCCTCTGTAACACCACGACATCCCCGTCCTTCAGCCCGAAGGCTCCCAAAGTCTTCTTGTCGTCCCTCAGGGGAACTCCGTTGTTCAGGATCGCGATCTCCCGGGCCGGAATCCCCCCACATTCGAACTCGCACAGCGCTTTGAAGTTCTCTAGTTCCAGTTCCGCTGCCACGTCGAGTGTAAACATCTTATCGTCGAGGGTGTACACGGTTAGTTTCATTGTTGTTGAGGAAAAATGCGGCCCCAAAATGAAGAAAACAAACGAACGGTAGATCACGATGATTCGGCAAAGACACAAACGATACAGTAGTACGCATGTGCCACTCGTACCCAGGGTAGCCTGCATCTACAGCGCCATCTAGCGAGATTTGTTTGAACTTCAGAATTTCAACGTGAAATCTTTATGAAAGTAACTGCTAGAAAAGTCTGAAGAAAAATAAAATGTTACTAATCTTAGGAACAAAAAGCAAAAAACATCTTAAAGATTTTCTGATGAGGTATTAGCTTCAAAAAGCTGCATTTTTCGGCGTAGTACTCTGGGATCGAGACCCATTGTTGGCGGTAAACCAGGAGAAAGGGTCAGAGGGCAAAGGTTACCACAAGGTGACGCCAAAGAAGGTGGTCTGGTCGAAACTTCCAGAGCTGCTACAATTTTACGCTAAACGTTCCACATTTTCGTTAAAAGGTGGGTTTAAACAATGCTAACTTTAGTCTAGGTACTGTTAGGACCATGTAAGAGAATGTTGGAAATCTAGGAAGGGGCAAAATTCTTTTATCAAAGTGAAATATCACGTCAAGTTGCCACCCCTTATTTTTGCAGTGGTGTGACCTTGCCTCGTATTCCGGATGGACAGGTCGTCGGACGGTCGTGGCCAAGTTCAAGGTCACCCAGGCTAAATCAGACTCCTAGACAACAACTTAAATTCAAAACGGGCCACAACCAAGGTCGGCCAACAGTCACGTGGAGGCTACGTCACTGTATGCTGGGCTTGCCTTTTTGTTCTGAGCTTGAGTTCAAACGGCCAAGTCTAAATTACTACTACTAAAAAAATATGATCTGAAGTTAGTGGGAAATCATTAGGCATTCAATTGACATGGCAGCTACAGTGCCATAATTTTAAGGAACATAAGCTCCCAAAATTATTTTGCGAATTTTTCATAAAAGCACCCAATCAAAACTGGAAAAGACCCTGTCAGTTGGGATAAAGCACCCAACCACTTGCATGAATTTTAATGTCTATATATCATGGAGTGCGAAGCTTCACATTCATACATGTAGTATGCATGTATACTTGGTAATTTCCCTGCCAACAATTTGCACAATCTTATCTTCCATTACAGTTGTCTAAGATGGCGAGTCTTGGATCAGCCCTGCGTCTTGTTGCCACCCGCGGTCTCGTGGCAGGCAAAAGTCTTGCGGGCGGACAGGGACGGCTGCTGCACACTGCAAGGAGAAAACTCGCTGGTCAGTCTACTGAATCCCCTACACACAAATACAGACACACGCACACACATACATATACATGCAGAAACACACACACACGCACACATACAAACACGCATACAGACACACACGCACACACATACAGATGCACGCATGCATACAGACACACACACACACAGACACACGCACACACACATCCAGACACAAACACACAGACACACACACACAAATACAGACACACATAAACACACACACACACACATACAGAGGCACACATGCATACAGACACACACACACGCACACACACATATAGAGTACAGACACACATACATGTACATCAGAAACACACACACACACACATGCATATAAATATACACATATGCACACAAACACACATATACATACACATGCACACAGACATACAGACACACAACTTAAGAAGTTGAACAGAGACACATGTTCACACACAAAGACACATGTTATTACAAATGTAGTGCTACTGTGCTAGTATACAGGCATACATTTGTAATACATGTTGTTTTCTCCCATTCGTGCATGAAGCATGCAGGAGTTTGGCTAGAAGTTATCTAAGTTCCTGAGTTGCTCTTACAGCTGACCCGGCTGCTGCAAAGCGCCAGGCCATGGCGGACCAGGCTCACATCGGCTCCATCCGGGACAAAGTGAACGCCACGCTGACGCCCGGCATGGACTTCTGGCACTACAGCTTCTACATCGTCTTCATCGGAGCCGTCGTCACTTTTGTAAGCTCCATACTTCTACTCACTTTCATGTGCATACTGACTGCCATGGTGGTGTCTAGCCTCCTTAGCAGGCTTATAGAACTGGGGGTTTGGTGATCTTCGGCTGTTTTTGATTAAAAAACGGGGGTATTTTCTATATGCATTTAGAAAATAGCACATAAAAGCTCCCAAAGACCATGAAGACCCCCAAAACCCCCAGTTTTTGGCATGCTATGGAGGCTAGGTGGTGTCCATATTTTTATTTCATTTTTGGTTGCCACCCGCCCAACATCTAGCCACCCAAAATCGGTTTACAATTAGAAATGTCTCATTGGTTGTACATTTATTAAGGAGGTTCTTTATTTGACAATAAACCGGGGGTTTCACACCCGAAAAAACCTTCGTATACATGAACTAACGTGATGGAATTATTAACAAATTCTCATTGGCCTTTGTCAGGTGGGCGCAGCCAGCCAATTAGAGCCAGCGCCAACTGGTGGACATGGCCATGGCCATGGAGAAGAGGAGGAAGAAGAGTAAAGTCACTCAACAAGGGGGAGGAGAAGATGGAAAATGGGAGGAGGAGGATAATACAGAAAATGGGAGCAGAAATTTTGCACTTACAGAATTCGGGTGGAGTGAATTTGGAAGGAATTTCTTGAGGATTAGGATGGCAAATTTGTGCTAGTAAAGGTTTTCTTGCGAATGATGTTGTGGACTATATATTCTGCGTGATCTTACTCAGCTTATAATTAGGACAGCTGAAAAAGATATGCAATTTCTCTGCTTTTAATAATTGTATTGCCGCTTTTCCTCTGTTTTGGCAGGTTTAAAGGCTGTAGTATGATGATACTGTTGTATCTAGATGAAGATTAAACACACAAACACAGAGGCAAGGCTGCTCACAGCTACAATGTACATTTGTATGCATCTGATAGGATATTTCCAAAAATGTACCACAGGTCTACTTGAGTTTCCTTGCAGATGTATTCAAATAATCACAGAAGTAAAGAATTACAGACATCACAAATTGTACCATACATACATTTGTACTTCTGCTTCCATCCATCTCCCTATGAATTAAAGATTGTGTAGCTGCAACAGTGAAACAAAATCTCTCCTTTTTAATGTCTCTCTACTACTAAGGCATTTGCAGGTTTTATTATGTTCACTTTCCTCTACCTGACTCTGGTCTCTGTGCTTTGAGAGCAGTGAACAACGAAAAGGCCATGGAAGAAGTGAAACCAATACATCTGCTTGGAGATTAATTACTGATGGTCAATATAATTGTTTGTTAATTTTTGGAAATGGTATACCGGTAGTAGTTAATGCATTGCCATTGGAAAAGAAATTACATTTGTAGTTGAATTAGGCTTCAAATTCTACAATGATCTGTGAATCATAGTATTATAAATAATACATCATGATATCATCTTGACTCACATATAGCTATCTCAATCAGATTAAACTATGCCAAAAAACAGTTACTCAAGCAACTGGATATGATTTTGGAAACGGTCAGACATTTCAGGTAGCATCCACTAGCTTTCATCAGTGACACAAATTAGACTATGTATAGTAAGTGACCGGTGATGTCAGAGGTTGTTACTACCACATGTAGGAGGGATTTAGACTCCTGTCTGACTATATATATAGAAAACCAAATGCGAAGGTAAACATTATGCATTTGCCTTGCAAATGTTACCTTCTAGTGTTGACATTTTCTAGTGAATTCTTTCATCAGTGACAATTAAAAGTTGGAAGGATAAGGATACTAACCTCCAAATTTTCGATGGCTATCAGTCCATCTTGTTTACAGAGTGGCCTAATCTCGCGAGAGCGCGAGACTAGGCCCGAGACTAAGTGTTGACATTGTATTGAAAGGGTGCTACTAGCTATAATTACATAAGAGTAGCTTTTGGACAAAGTTGCGAGGACGGACCATCATCTTGGTGGCTTTTAGTGGGGAGTACAGGCTGTTTTTCCAATGGTACCAGAGAACACCGTACCCTGTATCAGCCCCATGGTAGTCCTCTGGCTGGAAGTAGGCTGCGTTCAGGGCAGAGTAACCACAGTTGCTGTACCACCAACCACCTGAGAACAACTGAGCACAATCATGGCCAGCCTCATCATTGTCTGTCTCTCTAGCGCTGAATTTCCTACCGTTATTGTATTGGCTGTTCATAGAGTCTCCAGCATCCCCACTGTACCCCCCAATGTTCAGTGTATAATCTGCACTCTCATCCCCAATGCTGAAGGTATCGTATTTAGCATGTGCAAAGTTTCCTTCCCAATCCTCTAACTCCACATACAACTCATAGCTATTCTGGGATGTCAGGTTGTGAATTTTATCCAGTCCAAGCCAGTGTTCCCCCTCGACCCTCCCAAACCCGTTCTTGTAGTCCGCCCAACGCCTGTCAAAGTTAAGAGTCCCGTTGATCCTCCTCTGTATGACAGTCCAGCCCCCACTATCTGTAGTCATGTCACAGTAGACATCAAAGTGGTCGGTGGAAGACCCAGTACTAGTTTGGATGGAGAAGACTCCGTTCTGCATGGCGTTGGTCCAGTAGAGTAGAGGGAAGAGGGATGCGCAGTCGTGGAAGTGAGCAGCACCAAAAGGAACATTGTTCCTATGGCCGTGGCTTTCAACTTCAGTGTGCTGCTGTGGAGCCTCCTGGTAGATGGGGTTCACAGTTTCATCTGTAAAAGTAAGAGTATAATATTATTATATAATGAAAATATTTTTTTTCAGCTGTGCAGACAAAAAAAAACAGCTCAATTTAGGAGCATTTTGATAAAGTTAAAGAATATAGATGATAAAGAATACATAGTGCAGAATTTGCGGTTACTCTTGGTAGTCCTTCGTTGTCGAAGAGGACTACCAGTGTGCTCATTCACGGGGGATGTGCCCTCATATGACTTGCGGTTACTACAAAATGGTTAAAAACACGGATTGTAATGTTTTTTTTTACCACTTAATTAGATTTCATAATGAAGGCGACTTTTCTCTTTTGCCAAACTTTTTTTTTATTCGAACGCTCGCATCAGTTTTGGGGTTCCCAGATCGAGAATGTCATCCATATAAATCAAAATCAACATGGCCTATTTTGCAAAGTTTTACCTGCAATATGTTGCGTCTTGGGAGGCACTGTAGAAGTTGTTGCAAGACTGCTGGTCAGTAGTAAGATACCAGACACCAGGTACAGAGAAATCTGGAAGAAGAGTAGTTTAGAAAACGTCATTTAATAAGCTCCAAAAAGAGTTTGTTTGAAGGTTTGGGTGCTCCATTGATACATGTGTATATATACGATACACTGCTTGTATTCGTTACAACAAGGGGTATAACCTAACATTTCCTGCAAAGTTAGTGCCAGGAAATCAGCATACAGAAAATGTCGAGATAGACATTTAGCGATACAAAGAATATAATTATAACGTAAGCAGGGCCAACCCAACCGTCCTAGCATTCTTGATGCAATTTGACATTCATGCTACATATTATGTGGTACACAAAGACCAAATCTGTTTTAGTCTAAAAGCACAGTTGTACAATCCTACCTTAGTCATCTTGGCCCAGGTGTTGGAGTGTATCTGACTCAGTCCAGATTCAATCCTTGAATGTTCTCTATTGACGCTTTTGGCTTTATATACTCTTTTTCTGGGCCTTGTCAGCGCTTAAATCGTAACAATGTTGACTCAGAGGTGCAATTTTTTCTCTGTCATAACAACATTTCTGCTTGTCCCATGAAAATTCCATTGTATTGTTGTCGTTTCTTCATTAGTTAAGCTTATTAATTAAAACATTCCATCCTGGATTTGTCTGTTCCTATGGGCTACAGTTGGGCAAGGAAGAATTCTTTTGTTTTTCCTGCTAGCTTAGGTATCCCACAAACACAAAATGTTGCGTAAATTTATCAAGTGTGCAGCTGCAAACCCCAAACAAAAAGTTAACAGCTGTCATCTTAAATTGGTACTTGTACATAGTATAATTGATGACGGACGTTTATGTTAATTTCTATAAGATATTTGGACCTACATGTACAAGCAATTATTACATTAATTGTACATTTTTTTGTACTCCTGATAGAACATTAGCAATAATAATAATAATAATTTTTACGGCTCTCAGTGGCCAATATGAGATGTTGTCACATCAGCGCACCAAATCCGTAAGGTGTTTTGGCACCCTGACAGACAGATTAGCCTAAGAGGCTCGGTGGGCGTCACTCCACCGTATATAGGTGGGGAAGTCGTGTAAAGTGCCTTTCCCAAGGGCACAACGTCGGGCCACGGTGAGTATCGAACCCGGGACCTCTCAGTTCCGAGTCCAACGCTCTAACCGTTGCGCCACCGACGCCACTTTTAGCCACTATTAGCAATAACGTAACAATAATAATGATCGTGCACAGGGGGTAATAAAAAATGTACACTGCAAATTTTCAGACTTCATACTTTATTCAACAAAAGTTGTCTTTTTTGATATAGTCATTTTCAATTTTACATATCTACTCACAAATATACATGTTGGATCACAAATATACATATAAAATCATTATATAATTCATTAATAAGTACTTCTGTGATGTATTATAGTGCTCAGTCTCAGCACTTTTCAGTTTGTATTTGCCTCTATGTATAATGATTCAATGACTTGAATACATACAGGGCAACTTTGATTTCAATATATACAGACAACATAATATACAATCATGTACTTACATTTTTGTATGAACTGTTGAATCATAGTTTCAAATCTCGCAGGTCTCACAACAGATTGTGTTCTCGCGAGAGTGGATTTCAAAATGGCACTGGTACAATGTAGTTGGAAAGGGGTCTATTATTAGTTTTAACATCAGAATATGCCATGTTACAGTAAGTGTTGTGATCAACATGTATTACGTAGTTTTTTTCTTTCAACATATGTAAACATGATATGTACTCAATGTTATCCTCTAAATCTGAGCACAGTACAAAGTCTGTTTGTTTTATGGCTCATTATTATTAACCTTCTCCCTGCTGCCTAATTCCCTGTAGTCAATACAACTTTGGTGCCAAAATAGGCAACCCTAGAAGTGAGAAGGTTAATCTACCTACATGTGGATTCAGAGAAGTACAAAAAATGACAATAATGTTATAATGACTGCACATGATGATACTATGAGATTACGACAATACACAAATCACTTTCATTCTCTTAAGATTTCAAATATTCTATTTTGTTATTTTATTTTATTTTAATTCAATTTTCAATTTCAAATATTCAGAGGCTTTCAAATTTACAACTGCTGTTGTTTCTTTTAGAGCTAGGAAACCTGAC
This sequence comes from Branchiostoma belcheri, assembly GCF_001625305.1. NCBI lineage: Eukaryota > Metazoa > Chordata > Leptocardii > Amphioxiformes > Branchiostomatidae > Branchiostoma > Branchiostoma belcheri. The sequence goes on from NW_017804564.1 coordinate 1,341,341, forward strand.
CAATTTAATTCAAATGAATCCAAACTTAAACTGTAAAAAACTTCTGAGACTAATTTACAATGTAATTTATGGCCATTGAATTGTATTTTTTTCTCACTTGTCATCTTCAAACCCATGCATGTAGTCTACATCTGCTATTTACAGAAGCAGCTCCTTTTTCAGGCAAGAATGATAATTATGCAACCCATATATAGCAATTGTCGCCAGAATGTACTCGCAAAACCCGGACTTTTTCATGTTTTTCGTTGGATGTTTGGTCAATGTTGTATCCTTTAATAGGAGGAATACCACCTTAAATGAGACGTTCTGCCAAAGTGCACAATCCATTGCAGGTTTTGCTCAGGTGCAGTACATTCTGCTGACATGCTGCAAACCATACAAAACACACGTCAATGAAGGTTAGACATCCAGGTAATATGATACACCAAAAAGCAGTTACTCAAGCAATTGGATAATGATACCACCTCAAACCTGCATTTCTCCTCTGGTCTCTCAGTCACTGACAAATGCTAGTGGATACTAGCTGAAACGTCTGACGGTTTCCAAAATCATATCCAGTTGCTTGAGTAACTGCTTTTTGGCCTATCATACAAAACACACTACACTGTATATAGTCACAATAAATCAAATCAAATCAACTTGTTTTCTGACCCTTGGTGCAGGTCCAGAAAAATAAGGAACAATTCTTAACCTTCTCCCTGCCAGGGTAGCCTTTTGGCACAAGTTTGTATCTAAGTACAGGGTTCAGCAGCAGGAAGAAGGTTAAGGGTGATAAGGTCTACATTTATTTACATGTACACGCAGTGTTCTAGCCAGTGCCCAGTTTTCTTTTTTTTTACAGGAACTTTGTGGCATGTGACGGAAAATTAGTTGAACCAATCCGTCAACCTTGATAGACAAAATTGACAAAAATTTTGGGTAAAATATAAAAATATCCAACGGACCACTGACAACCCCTCTCAACCCCATGATTTGGTTCACGAAATGTGGGAAATTGCATTTTTAAAGGCTTGAAAATTCAAAATTTGCCCCAGGACCCTCCTAGATTGTGGGCACTCTTACCTCAGGTCAATTCATGAATGTGGAATGACGAAACAAAATTTTGAGCTGGCTAGAGTCCTGTCTACATGTATATATTTGTTTATTATTATATGATAAAACTATTGGTACCAAAACAAATCCACACTACAAGTAAGCAGCAGTGTACTTGCAACATAAGACCTTGCATATATATACAAAACAGCAGTCTTAAAACTCTTTGGACAGAAATAATAACTCATGATGGTTTATATGCATATAAACCATCAAATAAAATTTCATCAATTATATATACAAAAAAAACTATAATTATTATTATTACTTTATAATACATGTATACAAAGGTGTTTAGGCCACACCAATTTAATTGTTTGTTCTCTAATTTGCCTCTAATTTTTTTTTTTTGCAAAAAAAAAAGTGGGGTCCTGAATCAACTCCAAAATGCTTATATTTTGGTCCTAGCAGCTGAAGAAAGTCCTTGTCTTCCTATAGTTGTTAATTTTTTTCGTGAGTTGACAACAATGCAGTGGTTTCATTAAAAGTTCAAAATTCATTGTATGTGTTATAACCCAACCCAAGTAATACGTTGACTTTATGGCTCCATTGTAACATTTTGGGCTACATGTACCAATGGGATGCCTGGGTCTTTTTTTTTAAATTTCATCCTGTCGCTTCATATTCATTCTGAAAAAATCTGAGAACCAGCAATTAAATTGGTTTAGAAAAAAAAATGACAAAACAAGCATTAGTGCAGCATGAGAAGCTAAATGTTGCTAAATGATTCAAATAAACAGTAACACACCAAAGCAACACACCAAAGGATGTCCCTAACTGAAGTTAGGCACTAATATGCACCTGGGAAATTAGTACCTTTAACTGTAGTTAGGAGGGAAATAGGTGTTAAGTGCCTTTCCCAAGGGCACAACACTTGGTCCTGTTAAGCCACAAGACCACCTTGCCACCTGGCATTCAGATATCACATCAAAGTCTGTGTATTTCTATATAGGCCTAAGAAAAAAATTTTGTGTTTCCTTTTTTCCTAGGCCTTATATTGACTTCGTAACAGTGACAGAACTTTAGTTCTTCTGACATCTTTGTTTGACTTTGTAGCTATATAGGGCACAAGTGCATGACATTGAACTTAATGGAAACTGACATGCAACAATCCCAGTGTTGAGAAGTCACTCTGACCTCCATAGCAGGCTCAATGTGAAAATTTAAAAAGTGAAATTTTGAATATCGTCCTTTATTGGCTAAATTCATGCTGCTTTCTGATTCCTACCATACTCCTGCTTCTCTAGCATAATGTCAACTGTTGAACTATTACTTTTCTCAAAAATATTCACTAAGCACCAATCAGAAAACAACATGATAAATGTTCATCTGTAACTAAAAGAAAATTCAGTTAAATAGTAAAAGTAAACTTTTATTTCAGTGTGCTAGAGGTTAAAAAGGAGGAGGAGGAAAATTCATCCAAAGCCTGCCATGGAGGTTACTCCCAACCTCATCAAACTCTGGTGCCAACAATGCCCACATCACTGGACCCATCTCCTATTGCCCTTATTTGGTCAGGGGTGGGGTATACGGGGGTGGGGCCCAGTCGAGTTGCACAGGGAACATCAGGGATCTCTGAAACTGCATAGCCGGCAGATTCTGTGGGACAAGAAAAGAAGTTTTTACCCTTGGTAGTCTTATATGCATGTGTTAAAACATTGTCTGTTCATTTCACCAGAAAGTCCCTACAACTTTGCCGGTAGTTGATTGCTAACTAAAGGATTAGACCAGTAATCACTTTTTGGTGGTCCCTTGGATAATTTTCCCCATTGAAACAAGCACTTAAAAATCCTGTCTAACACTGTAGTGACCACCTGTCAACAGAGACCAGCCCCTCCGAATGGTCTTCTTAGGTTAAATTTGACTGTAGATGTTGTGCACCAATTAATGATAAGATTAGAATTACTGTTAGTAGCATTGACAGGTGGTGCCTCTAGCCTATGTAAGAGGTCTTGACAGTGTGTAAGCACAACATGTACTGCAGTACCATTGATAACCACTAGGTAGAGCCTCTAACCTATGTAGAGTTAGTCTGTCACCTTCATCTCATCCTATGAAGTCTGTACAGTGTATTTACTATGTACAAAATGTATGTACAAGGTGTACACAGAACTGCAGTACAATAGGCAAACACCAGGTGGAGCCTCTAGCCTATGTAAGATTAAGAAATGATAATGAAAGACCTTTATTGTACATTGACATGCCACGACGGTCTAGGTACAGGTCAAGACTTAACAAACACATAACAAACAAAGAAGTACGTGTGTGTACAAACCTTTCTCGATCTTCTCCAGTGACTGAGGAGGATCCTGTGAGTCCTGGTAAGACTCAGGCCCAGCGCTAGCCTGTCCAGCCGTCTCCTGGACAGGCATGGAGTCATCACCTTCAGGCTCAAGGGCAAACGACTTCGGGTACGTCTCATCAGCTGGACAAAATGGAGAGAAAATTTGGTGGAACAGGTGTCAATATTTGCTTCAAAACACATTATCATTTAGTGAATATTTAAGATACTTCAAATTCACAGTACAAGTTATCAGTAACGCTGTGTGTGTGTATGGTCATTATTGCTTGAAAAGCCTTCTTGACTGTGTTGAGGCAATTTGACAATTTGGAGGCAAAGGTTTAAAAGTTATCTGTCCCCCAATATACAAGAAATAGTGTCTCAGGGGGTTATGAGTTACAAAATTTTTTGGTGGAGGATACCAGACCCCTGCTGGCGTCACGTTTTTGGGACTCAATTCGCGACTGGTGCCACAGAAAGTTGCCCTTCTGTACCTGACCCCTACGCTGTGAAAAAATCCCAGTGAGAACACTGACAGCAACGTACCTGGCATTAAGTTGAACGTGACTGCAAGGAAGAACAGACTTCGAACAAGCCTGTTCTTTCCTACTACAGCTTTGCAATCAAGCTGACTTGGTGAAGTTAATATTGATATCCCTACCAAAAGCTCCTGTTTGCTGTCATAGAATTGATAACTGAAGATGCATTGAACTGATAAAAAAATGGAAAAAAAGATCTCACCACCAAAGCTACAAGCCGTTCGGTGTGATATAGCTAGCTGCCGTCGCGCTGCGTGCCTGCGAAGCTGGTGTGTTACGCCAAAGGGCGGTTATACCGGCTATACAGATACAGATACTCAGAACCAAGAGGCTACCTCAGCAGACAGGTGAAAGAACGACCTACCAGGACCATCAGCTTCATCCATGGTAGCTCCGTCATCTCTGAATGGTGTTGCCCCGCAGGACTTCCCTGGCTCACTCTCGTACTCCAGACTGTCCCCACCTCGGGTGGAGATGCTACCAGGAGACACGGCATCTTCTCTGGAACCAGTACTGGAGCTTCTTGTAGCTACAGGAGACAAATTGGATACTATAAAATCACACCTTTTCATTATATACAGTGTAACTGATATATAGTTCCTTAACTTAATGCGTAACACACCAGTTTTGTACATTAAGTACAAGTTGCACAATTTTTCTGTAGAAATACTGGAGCTTCTTGTAGCTACATGTACATGTACATGAGACAAAATGAGAAACTATTATAATAATATGTTTGAATCATATAACTGATATACTACCTTAAGGCATATCACACCAGTTTTATACATGAAGTACATTAGTCACATAATTTACTGTTACTTAGTAGAAGTACATTGTACTTGTCTTGAAGCTAGTCATTCGGTATCTTTTCAAATAACAATTTGAATGCGACAATCTTTTTTTCATTGTATTTAACACTGAGGGGTGGTTAGGCTGGCTTATACAGAATACAGATACAGTCATGTAACACACAACATACATGAGTTACTGCCATTAAGTAGCTCTTGGTTGTCTCGTGGGATGTTCCCCTCCTCATCATTGGGTTCCCTGCATCTGGGAGACTGTTTGTAGTAGATGAGGCCCACTAGTACTATGAGTGCCCCTACCACTGCTACCACTGCTATTGGTGCAACAATAGCCACTGTCTTGTCCTCCTGGGTTCCCTCATTGTTTGACACCTCTTGGGGATGTTTGACTGTAGGGGGGATACCTAAAATGGGGAATACAGAAAAAAACTTGTAGACATTTGTAGAAAGCATGTTCAGTGATGCTCAGTGCAATCAGATCTGTAACTAGTAGTGGTACTTTTACAAGTGGCCAGTGATCCACAATAACTAAATTACCATTTACCAATGCGTCTTGACTTTGAAAATTTTCTTCAAGCTCCCTGTGCTTGCTAAAGGACCACTTGGAAATGGACACTACCAGGCTTGGTGTCTTTGTCAATCTGGATTATGTTAATTATATTCACCTATGCATCAGAATTCTATCTATAGCAAACTTCGGTGTGTAAACATTATAGGAGTATCTATTTCTTATTATATTATTATATAGTAGAAGTAGTAGCTTAGCTTAGTGACTACATGTAAGTCTCACAAATAAATTCTATTTCAGAAAATTCTCCTAAAAAACAATCACTCACCTGTTGGCATGGAGATGTTCTGGCAGACCCTGTCGTGTGTTTGGTTGCAGGGCGACACCTCCCGCTGCAATTCCTCACAAATCAGACAGGGGGCGCAAGTTTCCTCTGCCGATGACGTGGCAGAGAAGGCCTGCGGTCTGCACGGCTCGCACTCTGTGTCTGCCACTATGGTGGCTATTCATGGGAAAGAAAGACTTGTAAGCTAGAGAAGTAACATTTGCAAAGCAAATGCATAATGTTTACCTTTGGACATGGTCTGCCCTGTTGATTTTTACTCAAACACATTCACATACATGCGCTACTAGTATATTGTGACAGGAGCAGAGCAGACTATTAAGTTTGCAACATTATTTTACCCAACACCAGTCACCATGGTGACAGACGTCAACAAATCATGTCATTGGCCAGGTCAGAGGTTAGCGTTTGGAGAAGAAGACGAGGAAGAGGAAATTGAGTAAAAACAATATGTTTTCCTTCGGTTAACATAAAAAGAAATCGGAGATTTCGTTCATGACTGTACCTCAGTCTGTAAGAAACAGGAGGAGCCAGTAGAAACAGAAAGAAACCCAATGGTCCCGGGCCGGGGTTCGAACCCATGACCTCCCGGGCACCAGTCCGACTCTCTACTAGTAACTGCTCGGCCAAAAAGTTCTAGACCCATCAGCCGGGTCAGTTGGTAGTGCCTATAAACCCCCCACTGTTACACCTCCATGACATATATCATATTTTGCTGATTCTTGATGAATTTCTTTTGTTACTAAGCTATTAATGGAAAAGAAAGACTTGTAAAGAAGAAATCAGAGACTTCATACACGACTGTACCTCCATGACATATTTCAGATTTTGCTGATTTTTTGTGAATTTCTTTTTTGTTCGTTACTCACTCGGTAAATTTCTTTTTTGTTCGTTACGCAAGTGTTGCAGAGCAAAAATCTGGATGGTACCCACTCAGGCTACAACTGTACAGTTTTACTAAACTTACAAAATTGAAAAAAGGTTTTAAAAGTTTCAAACTGACCTGTGTGCGTGACCCCCTGACCTGGAGGACATTCTGTGACTGCCGTACATCGGCGGTTTGGTTGTGACCAGTAGAACTCATCTGGACATCTACAGATGGCATTCTGGAAAAACAAAGAGTGTAAGAACAGTTGATTACAATGAGCCTCCCTCACACACAGAGCTATCTGCTCCTTTTCCTATAACTTAGTATAAGATGTAAATTCTTCTTATAGGGAACAGTTTTTTTCTTAACTTTATTAACTTAACATTATTTTCCTATGCAAGAAATGAGAAGATTCAGAATCTGATGTCTCAACAGCTGCCAATTACACATGTCAAAACAATTCTGATGCCCACTAGTAAGTTGAGTCCAACTCAAAAAGACTAATAAAGATTAGACATACATGTAACTGAGAGATTTCAGAATTCTGGAAAGCTAATGCGATTTCCTCAGCTTCCTGAATTTCCCCATGTTGACCTCTAATTCCTACTGGCTCCCAGGCAGATTCTTGGAACTTGGCATCCTGTTATTTTGCATGCCATTATCTTCCCCAACCTACCTGCTGTCAACCTGCTCTGTCCAGACAAACAGACAGACACACAAACCCACAGCTCAGCCACCCAGCACAATACACTTCCATACCTGGTATTAACCCTATCTAGACTGGAGGGGGGCTAAAAGTGCCCGCACCAACTTTGATGTCAGATAGCGTGCGAACGGCTTGGGCTAGGGCCACCAAACTTGGTGACTTTTCCTTAAAAAAATAACCCATTCTATATAACCCTCCCACCTGATATATGGTACACTCTTCGAGCGGTTCTCCTCCCAGACTGCCGTCTAGTCCAGGGTCACACTCGTCACAGGTGTAACACCTCCTCTCATTGGTCCACTCGCTGGGCTGGAACCTTCCCTCACTGCAGTTTGTGCAGACTGTAGATGCTGGGTCATCTGATGTACAGTCTTGGGAAACAAACGTACCTGGAAAAACGGGAAAGTTGCTCAGATCAACTTGGGCATCACTCTAGGAGCTCTTGTTTATTATTATATATATATATATATATAACTAGTAATATGCCTGAATTGGTCATCAGCTGGCATAACACACTAAAAGCTTTGCAGGCACACAGTAGTAGCATGTTATATTGCTGTACTAGTAAGTGAATTAGATAGGAATATTTTCAACTGAAGGTAGAAGGGGAAAGGTTCTCAAGTTTACGGGTGTAACAGTTCTGTTACAAAAACACCGAGAGATGCATTGTCCCAATTCAATGTCATCAATTTGCTACATGGAGAGGTCACAGAAAGAAACAAGCAAAAACACCATAAACACTTAAAGATTTTTAATATAACAAATGACTCAAAGTATGTGTCCTGCAGCTTACCTCTGGGACACATGTGACAGCTCCATCCCCCCACTGTTTGGTACTCAGGATGCTGAGCTGTAGCAGCAAGGGTAACCTGCAGAAGTTTGTTTGGAAAGTCTGGACTTAATAATGGGAAAAGATTCAAGGAGGCTGAGTATTATACATGTATTTGCATAAATACATGTATCCGGCTCTCAAAAGGCCCTTCTTGAGGTGTTTGCAAAAAAACAAGCTGGGGATTTTTTCCAGGTTTTTCCCTGGGTGCCAAAATGGCTGCCTGATGACGTCATGTTCACACAAAATACACAGCCTGGCTAACAAATCTTAATCTTAGTAGAAAATCACACTCTAATACAGAATAGACCAGTGGTCTATACAGTCTAGATAATCTATTAGTAAATGGAGTTACATCAACATAAGTATAGACATTCACAAGTGTCAAGTTAACATTTCTAACGCAGGGCTTCAATATAACATTAGACACAAGAAGAAGAAAAGATACATGAAGTTTTGGTTCTGTTGACTGAAGGTTGGGATATAAGTAGCCGTGGCGACTCTTGATTCGGGCTTACATTGCAATGTAAGCCCGAATCAAGAGTCGCCACGGCTAGGATATAAAATAAATCTATCGCGAACACTTGTCCTAATATCGACCTAAAGCATCATAGAACTGACTGGGGGCATTTCCATGACTCTACCGACCGGTTGACACGATTCTAAGGGCTAAAATTGAGGGAGGAAAAACATGATGAAAGTCTATGGCATGTCGTTTGTTGTTTGTACCAAAACGGAGTGTGTGGAATGGACTATAACACTGAACGTGAGAAAAGGAAGGTCACCATTCAACAATAACAATCGACATTGGAACCTACCGTTACCATGCCCAGGAGAAACAGACATTCTAGTGGTCTTCTGGGGCTTATAAAAGCGATTTTTCTAGAAAACTTTACCAACGACGCCATTTTTCAGGTGCGTTGGTGAAAATTATGGGGAGGGGGGAATCCCCGGATACGTCATGTGTCCAGTCTACACTGCGCATGCGGGGGAAAACGTATGACGAAGGGGATTCCCCGTGACGTACACACAAGTTACGTCACCGTTAGCCAAGCAGAATTTTCGTGGTTTAAATCTTCGCCTAAAAATTCATGTAAATACGCTACAAGGCAAGACAAACCTAAGCTGCTGTGAAAATTTTAAATTGGAACAAGGATCTAGGTGAACAGGTGCCGCACCGCGGCAGAACTTGGAACAAAACGCTAGTTTCGTAGCAATGTTTGATATCGAAACCAACGTAAACAACGAACCGTAATATATTAACATGGAAAAAAGACGTCGTCCCTGCTGCATATGTTGAGTATTTTTTTCTACTTCAAAAGTACATGCAGCCATCATCCAAAACTAAAATATAGAAATATCCTCACCTGCAAAATGATTTAGCCACTGCAATTCACCTCAGCCAGGGTCTCTTTCACTCTCCAAACAGCCCAAGTTTCGGTCCAACTTTTACATAAACTGACATAAAAGTAACGTCTGAAAAATGCTGTCGACCCAGCCATACTGAACGATAGAGATGGCTACTGTTTTAACAATACACAACAAATAAAGTATTGTAATAACGCTTGGGCGTCCTGAATATTCTTGGTGCTACTAACTTGGGTCTCTTTAGCTAATTGACTTGTTGGTTTCGGTGAGGTAATTTTTGTAATATTGGAAGGTTCTGGTTTCAGTACGTCATAACGTCAATATGGTCATTGGCTGTGAGAGTCAAATTGATTGGTGACGAATAGTAGAATATTAATCTCCAAGCAGATGCAAGGACCAGGCTCATTTGCATTGTTCTGGCAGTGTAAAAAAAGCCTTAAAACATTTTTGTGTTGCTCAAGACGTTTGTATGTGGAATATATTTTTTTGACCTTTGCATCTCCCTAACTCTCCGCATCAAATAGTTATGAAAACGCGAAAATGTTTTTTGCCTGCATACCCCTTTTCGTAAGGCGTAATCAGGCCTTTTTAGTTTTCGTAATTCGAAGGCAGCCTCCCAAAAAATGAACGTAATTCGAAGAGGACATTAGCCGCAAAGCTTAAAGTCGTAATCAGCTCTGAGAATTTAACGTAATTCGCAATCGGCGGCAATTCGTAATCACTACTAATCGTATGATAATAAAGAATTGAATTGAATTGAGTTATTAGAGCTGGCCCGCGAGCCTCGAAACAAAATGGATGGGTCCAGATTATGTATTAGTATTTCTTATGGTCCTCTTTTATCTTACTTGGCATTTTATTAGTAAATAAGACGTAATGAAGATTTACTATTAAGTAAAGAAGTATAAAAAGCCACCGTGTGTTAAACTTAGGCGAGGCAGTGTTCATTCATTCATTCAAGCATGGTGTCAACGTCCGCTCGATCACTCTACGGTCACCACACACTTCTTTGAAGTGTGACGTCAACACTGGGTAAAAGTATCTGGTAGACGATGTCGGCCCCCGTCGCGGTTGAGTGAAGGGTGATGGGCCCTGATGTAAGTAGCCTCCTTTCACCCCTCTCAGAAAATAGTCTAAACATGTAATTACCAACACTGCCATGATAGTGAAAGAAGACAAAAAGTCAGAAAGCGTTACGACATCCCCCCAACATCTGCTTGGAGTTAAGTATCGTTAATGGTCGTCCGTGGCAACCGGAGTTACGGGTTATTTACAATTCTGAAGCACAGTCTAGAACTTTTACGTCAGGAGTCATGGCGGACACGGAAGAAGGTACAATCACTGTTCCGACTCGGAGGGAGCGGAAGGTTTTCCCAAGGAAGTTATACAGAGATGTGATGTCCGTGGCCTTACCGAGGAGACAGAAAGACCGAGCAAAAGCAAGGTGATTATCATATTTTTAGTACCATTATTGTTTTCCAGTGAGGTGCTCTTAAAGTTATTTATTGTATTTAGTGTCCTTGCTACTCAATCTATCACTCTAGGTGCGGTACTCAAGTTAACGTCAAGAATGAGATGATGCTTGCTACAGCTGGTGTCTTCCTCATATTTCTGTATATAATATAATAGTCCAAGACCTAGTCTTGAAATCATGCATGATGCATTTTAGTGTGTTTGTGTGTGTGTGGGTGGGGGGGGGGCTCAGGGGGAAGGGGTGTTGAGCTTTTTATTTTGTCAGCTTTTCATTACAAGCTGGTCCAGATACATAAGGAAAGCTAATGGAATAGAAAGCTCGCAAAAAAAAACTCCTTAAAACGTCAAAAACAAGACTAACACCTGGTTTGGGTAGCCTCCGTAGCAGGCTTATAGAGCTGGGGGTTTGGTGGTCTTCGGCTGTTTTCTGATTAGCCCAGTTAAAAAAACGGGGGTTAAATGTTGCTATGTTGTTTATATGCAATCAGAAAATAGCACATAAAAGCTCCCAAAGACCCTGAAGACCCTCCAAACCCCCAGTTTTTGGCATGCTATGGAGGCAACACCTGCTTGGGGAGACTAGTTCTAGACTCTACGGGTCGTCTCCCCAGTTTCGCGGACGCGTGACGTGAACGCCATGCACACCTGGGCGGGCTTCAAACCGTGCCAGCCCGGTCATGGTGGAACGGCTACCCGGTATGAAGGAGGGCCTGCATGGGGGGCTCCCGACAACGCTCTACGCTGAATTCAGAAACCTCTCGATTACGCTTTACGCTAAATAGCGGCCGATTAGAGCATGTAACACAGTTACAGATCGAGTTGAAATAAAGGCTCAAACAAACAAACAAACAAATTCAAAGTGGCTACAACGCATTACGTAGAATTAAAACGGCGAATACTAGTAGTGCGCTCTACGCAATATACGCCAATTACGCTCTACGTTGAATTAGAGCGGTCCGTCTACTCTCTACGTAGAATCAAAACGGCCGATTACTCTCTACGGAAAAGGGCATGCGGGCCCCCATGAAGCAACAGGTACACCAGGGCATTGGCAAGTATTTTACGGGCGTGTTCGCGTTTGTAAGATTTATATTCCGTACATAGTTTCTTTGTACTGTTGTGTCTGAATAGGAATTGTATAGAACGCATTTCTTTTCTTTCAAATTCTTTTAACTACAACACAATAATTCCCCGATATGCCTGAAAACATATTGCAAGTTACAAGTTTATTTATGTGACCAGGGTATATCTCAGATCTGCGTATCTTTTCAGATACCTCAGGGCACACACATGTAAAAATATAGTAATGAAAACTACAACACAATGATATACAAATAATCAGGACCATCATAATACAGCAACTAGGTACCGTGCAGGCCAAGGGCCAAGCGACGTTGTTGTTGACTTTGACCGTTGTTTATTTTGCCATCGAGTATTGACTGAACATGGCAGAACATCCCCGCCCGACTGTTACGCGTTACGTTCCGGATAATTAGTACAGTGTTCTTGCCGGCATGCGAAGTAATGAGCCATAATTCCGGACAGCGATCTTCTAAAAATAAACAGACTTAGTGTTGAGTGGTATTGTTTATGTTTATTTCAAATGCAAACAACACATTTACACAGACTTACAGGCAGCAAAGACTGATAAACGTGAGTAACGTTACACACTTCAACGACTTGTACAGATCCAATATTGTCTCGTCTTTCAGTACAAGCGGAGCAGTGAGACGCAATTCCTCGATATTAAGTAAAGCAAACAAGACTTCTAAGAATTCATATTGTACATCGCAAGTCTAAAAAGTCTATACGATGTCCGTGGTTCCTCGGCCGTTCATCTTATGTGAGTGTGATCTAGAACAGCCATGGTTTTGCCTATATGTAGACCTGGAATTTAGGCAATCTCTTTCACAAGGAACAATACATAATCTTCTCATCTCGGAAAACATAACCGATAATAAGTTTGTGTAGCCATTGTCCTAGCGAAGCTTCCAGAGGTTACATTATTGGTCAAGGTTGGCTGGTGGTCGGATGGTGTTTGACCACGTCAGCAGGGTCAAATTTGACTCAAATTTAACTCAAATTAGATTCAATTCGTACAGAAAGGTAGGCGTGGTCTGGCCAGACTGTTCCTGAACGTCAGCCAACCTAGCTAACTTAAATTGGTGATCGGGGGAGGCTCTGAAAAAATATGTGTGATGGGATCAAAACCAGGGATTGAACCTCCTTAGTAAACCACTGAGCCGAACCCAAGCCGAATCTAGTATCTGCTTGGAGATCATGTGGTTTTGGGAGTGGTGTTTTCGACAGGCTATCATTACCTGTAGCTTTATCTCACGTATTGTTCAGGGCAAATTGAAACAGACAGCCATAGTTCTTGTCAACTCATCTTTGTATAATGCACAGAATCGGAAAGACAAGAATGAAAATGCCTTTGGTATATCCTAAAACAAAACGTTGATACTAGTAGTCTTAGGGCATATATTACAACCAAAGTAGCTACTGAAGTCAAATTTTAGTCAAAAGTTGATTTTAGCTCCATGATATGACAGGTGTTTGACATCAACGTTGAATAGGTGGCTGCCATGGCGACGTCCCCACCTAGCTCATTAATTATTAAAACTCCAATCATACTTACATTCTGTACGCCTATAGATACGCCCAGTCATTTTTGTGTAAGCCGTGAACAGAGACGGACAAAAAGCGGATTCTGATGTCGGGATTACTTCTTTGAACGGAGCGGGGACGACACAAAAAGGCGGCAAGATGTCCACGGCATCTAGAGCTTCGTCTGTTGCGACGGCCTGGTAGGCTTTTGTGTGTTATTAAAGCCTAGCCTCCTTTGCAGACTTGAGCGGTGGCGGTGCTCAAGTCTGCGAATGAGGCTACGTTAAATATACACATCATACGATGCACCAACGATGTTTTTTTCCGTGGCGACATCGCCATAGGTCGTAGGTTTGAGACGAAATAGGTGCAATAGTTAAAGTTAAACGTGTGGCATAGTTTTTATGCCATTTTTAACCATCGAATCCTTGTCTCTATTTAATCTACGACGGCGATATCGTTGTGAAAGAAACAACAACATCGTAGGTGCATATACGATATGTATGTGACAGGGGTTTACTCTTGTTATCACAAAAGACTAATGCCCCGACTTAAACCTGTGCTTGGAGAGACGACTTGTGTATACAGATATTTATACCTGTATTCCTGTCTCTATTGTCCTGTAGATTCAGTATAGGAACCCTGTATTTGTATCTGTATAGCCGGTATAACCGCCCTTCGGGGTAACACCCCGGTTTCTGTATCTTAACATGTATCTACATAGCCGCCTTTTGGCGTAACACCCCAGTTTCTGTATCTGTATCTATATAGCCGGTTTAATCGCCATTCGACGTGCAGTGGGGGCTCATTATATTACATGGAACAACCTGTTACACCTTACCTTTGTATATCTACGTATCTCTAGACGTTGTTCAAAGGTATCTGTTGGGAATTGCTCCACGATACGACAAAAGCGAAATATATCTTCCAACGGCGCTATAGATAAAATACAGCAAAAATATCATTCGCGGGTAACCAGGAAATAAATTTGAAGTGACACTTGTTGTGGAAGCTGACAACTGTTGCAACCGCAGTGGACATTAATAAGTTATGAGCGAGACCTTAACAGTCTTTGCTCGATTACATTTTATGTACCAACCTGGAAAATGGCTTTTACCAGACAAATGAACTGAAAAACGGCACAGCATTTTAACATTGATATCTACATGCCATATCTATATTTATGAAATGAAACACCTTTATTGTACATTCGGCTAGGTACAGGTGAAGCCTTAACAGACACATATCAAACGTATGTAGAAAAGTGTAGACAAAAGATACACTACTTGACTTAGACATACATAAGGAACATACAAGGGTACTTTACTAGGCTAACAGGCAAAGTGTTCTAGTTACTGAGCTTATACAGAGTGGTAAACTTCTAGGAACTGTACAATTTTCTTCGGATTTTATGACGTTTCTCTGCCTCAAGTGACAAAAAAGTCCATTCCAAACATCTGCTTGGAGATTTCAACGAATGTTCTAGACTTGGCGCAACAGGTGGTTGTTTGTCCTTGTTTACGATCCGTAACCATGGTTACGGGTGCCACGTATTTTATTATACAGTCTCACGCCACCTCAGAAGAATAGGTGTGTGTTAACAAAAACCTATTGTCCTCCAAGGCTAAAGGAAAACGTAGCTTATTATTATACTACAAAATTTGTGCAGACTTTGTTCCCCGCTGAACGATATTTGAACACTGCTACCAGATCCTTTATATCGTCCTTCATTCAATGTATTCTAAAACCTTGTATCCTGTTTTTATCAGTAATACCGACGGTGAATGATTTTTAGAATGTACCGTAAAGTAATATTGAACAGAGCGAAGAATGTGTGAATGCCAACAATTTAGGGCCAACGTCCTAGGGCCCTACGAGTACAATCTGAAAAATGTTGAATAAAACCATTATTATTATCATAGAGACAATGTTGTAACGGAGGATTTCGAAGCCCATTTTGTTCGGCGCGTTATTGTTTATGTACACATTTCAAACGTTTTCTGCCTTTATAGAATAACCCATACAAAGGAAATGTACGTAGCAGACTAGAAATTCAGTTCAGCATCAGAAAATACTCAATTCATTCAATGTTGATGTTGTCAAACCCATCGCCAGTGACTAATGGCCGTGATATTCAATAACGTAATTCAATAAAAAGACTGCAGCGAGACGAAATCATATCACTGACAGAGACCCGGTCCCCAAGCAGATGTAGGATGCAAATTAGTGTTTTTCGTGGATTTCAAGGCTTTTATGCGTCATACTATAAGTATATACGTTTCCTGTTAGTGTGTACCCCCGTTATACACAAGGTAGAATGTTCGCTTTGCATTCTGTACTAGTACTTTGTGGGTTCGAACCCTGACCGAGTCATACCGAAGACTCAAGGTACTGCTTTCTCTGCTTAGCACTCAGCATTTAGACGAGTATGGGCAATACACATAGTATAATACGAAGCTTTATTTAAACACAAAGATACACAAGGATCAAATTAACAACGACCACTGAACAATTGGTCAAACGTACCAGGGAGGTATATTGTTTATCCTTTGTGTTGGATCGCATCATAATATGATTCCTACCTACACAGATGAACGTCCATGAAAACAGTATTATTAATAACAAAAACACTCGTAAAACATTGAGTTTTACCCTATAGTTCTAGACGCTTAGAGATAACATAATATACCAACACGTGTGTTCCATCCACCTGTTGCTAGGTCATCCATTATTTACAGAGAGGCGATAGCGTACCGGGTACGGATGGCTGCGGACATTCAAATTGCCGTAATCCCCTCTTTATTAGAAATGATGCCGTCCATTTCAATCTACTGTGTAAGTGGTGTCGTGTCAGAAGGCACTGTGTGCTTCAGAAAGAGCGCGGGGCACACTAGACCTAGCCCGGTAACCAGACCGCCGTGAGCCCAAGGCAATCTCTTCGGCGCCGAGAGCGTTTGGGGCCGCCAACCAGGCCTCAATTACCGCGCTTCGGGGGGGTTTTAGGCTTCTTCGTCTGGCAACAATAGACAAAGCGTAATACAGGAAGTCAGCGGATACAGGGAAACCAGCTGGAGATAGGTCCGTGGTATAGCTCGTCTGTGCTTGGTAAAGGCCTGGGCCGAAAAATTACCGCCAAACCGACCAAAGGTTTGGTACCCAGGCCACACTAGACCAGGAAGCCAGGCGATGTATTGACGTTTAGGTAGTGGTGCAGCGAGTTTTTTGTACGTAAGATGGCAAACGACGGGTTGGACAATTTTCGACAAGCTACGGAGGGCTGGCAGTCTTTTATCATGAGATGGGGCGTTCCGTACGGAAGGTAACCGTATTTTTACTCGCGGCTACTTTGCTGACCGTTCTCTTCCAGGTTATCGTCTGGCCTTCCCTTCTTGAAAAATGTTTGGTTATCAAGCTCAAGAAGTGATGGTATTTGTATCTGTATAGCCGGAATAACCGCCATTCGGCGTAACACACCAGCATGGATTGTTATGATGCTCTGTGTGGTTTAAGCCTTAGTGTCAGCCTTTTTAGCTTTCGTCCGCTCCCCACGATCTGCTACCTGCCAAACTTGACAAAAAGGCTGAACCCGTACGCATTGGCTGACACTCAAGCCTGTGTGGTTTTGTTTTGTTGCTGTACAGGCTTAACGGTAAGTTACAACATGACAATGGTCATACTAGGCCGTTCGCAACGAATCTTAAAACAAACGCTTATAGAGTTTTTCCTCATGTCGTCTCCAGGGATATCGGGCAGGCAGGGCAGGGAGATGACGAGTTGTGTATCGGTGACTTCATCTGTCTGTACTCTGAGGAGAGCGCCGGATATGTGTACTCACAAATGTCCAGGTAAGAATTCTAAAATATGCTATTTGTGTGCTTGTGTTTGTGTGATTTTTTGGTGTGTATGTGCATGCATGTATGTATATGTGTGTGTGTGTGTGTGTGTGTGTGCGTGTGTGTGTGTGTGTGTGTGTGTGTGTGTGTAGTGTGTGTGTGTGTGTGTGTGTGTGTGTGTGTGTGTGTGTGTGTGTGTGTGTGTGTCGTACGTAGTGTAGTGTGTGTGTGTGTGTGTGTGTGTGTGTGTGTGTGTGTGTGTGTGTGTGTGTGTGTATGTGTCAAACGGCATAACTCGAGAAGGCTTAGATGGATCATCTTGATATTTGGTAGGTGGGTAGGTCTTGATGAGAGCTCAAAATGATTACATTTTGGCCGCCCTGGCACCTTGTTATGGTACTGCAGCAGAACTTCCGTTCTTGATCTCGCGATCAGGACATGATTTTGTGCTCGGGAAGAAGTGACGTACATACATGTAAGCTTGGGTTCTCTAGCAGCTTGCTTGGGAACTGCAGGGGCATTTGTTTG
>NW_017804564.1:1359144-1407813 GCF_001625305.1 Branchiostoma belcheri
CGCGCGCGTGTGTGTGTGTGTGTGTGTGTGCGTGTGTGCGCGTGTGTGTGTGCGCGTGTGTGTGTGAGTATGTTGTGTGTAAGTTTGTTTCCGTGTGTGTTTTGGGGGTGATAGCTTTTGTTGATACGTTATATGCACACGCGCCAAGAAGTCTTTTGTCAGACGTTTGAATCATACGCCAACGAAACCATAAATTGCGAATTTGTACACGTTAGTGTTTTCACATTGTCACAATAGATGATGTTATGTTATATTATGAGAATGAATTATTGATAAAGGAAACGCAACAGTTTTGTAACATGCAACATGTTTAATAATTGCAACGCACTTGTACAAATGTATAGGCGACAATGTAGCATTATTAGGGTTAATTGCATTCGGTTAGGCGTGGCAGTTGTCAGAATGGACATCGTGACATGTCAGATATTGTGGGATAGCAACGCATGATCTACCTATCAATATTTAATGAAGACATGATCTATATTAAGAGACGCCATTTGAAGTAACACAATCAAAAGCGTGGAGCTAACTGAATAACAGAATATCATGCAAGAAAAATTACTAATACTAATAATAATAAACAACTTAATAACAGCTTGATATGTTGGAATATAGGATTGAATCTCTTCGTTTCGCGTACCACTTACTGCTCATCGGTCATTCAATTGTATCTGTATAGTCGGTATAACCGTCCTTAGGCGTAACACACCAGCTTTGCAGGCACTTTACATTCATATAAAACGACCTGTCACCCGTACCGTTGCATATCTAGCTGCAAGCGTTGTTTAAAGCTGCTTGTATTTACTGAAGATGACTCTACTGTACTTGGCGGCATTGAGTTCCGCTCTATTAAGCTTCTTCTACCAGGGCTTCATTGAAAAACAGTGACTAGACATTGAGTAAGCTATCCTGGCTAAAGAAAAGACAAATGCATAATAAACCATTTCTTTCCTTTGCAGTGCCGGACATACCGAGGTTAGCGTGGGGGTGAAGCAACATCGGAAGAAGCCGCCGCTACCAAATGCACAAGGTAGGGCGGCTATCGAAGAATATTTGTGAACTATAAGCTACTGTTGCTTTCTGATACATTAAATGCTAGGCAAAAGATAACAGGATAACTAAGAATATCAGTTGTCCGGGTATCCTTAAACATATTTGTCGCAAGCTTTAGGCCTAGGCTTTGACGAAAGTTTAGGCTTAGAAAGAAAGAAAGCTTTAAAGTAAAGTTTAGATGAAATGTCCCTTCACATTTTCCACTTACACAGCTAACGTGTGTAACTTTGATTCCTACTTCAGTGGCAACGTTTAAAATCTGCGTACAGTACCGGTACAAGGCGAGCAAGAAGCACTGGCGAGCACAAGAAGAGAGCAGGTTGGTATTTAAAGAATTACCATTGGAAATAAAGACTAAACTTTCCTTCCAACACTGGAATGAATCAGAGACTTACCCCAAATTTTCGGCTGACTCCTTCAACCTTGTTCACAGTATGATGTTGGCAGGAGAGTTTAGTCTTTATTTCATAATGACTTGTACCAACACAGATGAACTTTCTTGCTAAATTACTATCGGAATTGTCTCTGATTTTTTTCTCCTAACAAGAAATTCAGGAAGCATCGAACTGCATCTAAGGTTACCATCAAAACTTACAGTCAGCAACTATCCACCAACTGTTCCAACAGTGTGACTGTGATTAGATTGTAGATTATGTTCCTTCATTTGTATACAGTGTAAATCTAATTTTGGGTTATGCATGAGTGTTTTACTATGTTATTAACTGTATGTATGTATGTGTTTTTTTTTCGAATGAATCATAGAAGATGTCCTTTTGGCTAAAGGGTATAGGAATAAAGAGAATAAATAGAGCAACGTTGTTTGTTACAGGAAGGATCCGAATGATCTGACGAAGAAATCGGAGATGTATCGCGCCCAGGTCAGTTCTTTCAATTATTGTTGTATGGCTTTTCGTAGTTCTTCAGGAAAGATACTAAAAGCATTTTAAACCGGTCTATCACTGTTACTAAGAAGTAACTTTAATTCAGGTGGTATAGATGGGTTCAATATAGTCGTCTTAATGATAGGAAGGAATGAAGTTACTAGAACAGTACGTTAAAACCATGAAATGTAGTTCAAGTTTCTATTCTTCCTACACCGGTATTTCAGCACCAAGGACAGATCCACCCCAGTTTTTTTTTACCGCCTTCTGGTATTGGCTGCGCTAGGTCCCGGGCTGGATTCCTACTTCATAATGACTCATTCTCCTTAGTTCTAGATAGTTATGGAAGTTAAAGAGCCTTCCCGCGTCAAGTGACGCATAGGGCGGCGCCCATCTCCGTTTTCAATAGCCCTTGGCCACACACAACAGTGCAATCACTACAGCAGGGGGCTAGTCCACTGGTAGTTGAGTGTGTTTCACTCCCATACTCTTTCAAAAATACTGAATACCTAGCCATTGCACCGGTTTAAAGTCGTGAAAAGGGGGGCCTAAATAATATCCCGACTCGTCCATTTCAGGCTGCGGCGGACGCGGAGAGCGCCGACAACGACATGGAACAGAAACGTCAGGAGGGCAAACGCCTGCACTACGGACAGGTTATTCAGGTATGACATTAACATTTCGATAAAGCAAGTATTCTTAGCTCACTCTCCAAGCAGGGGGAAACTGTTTGCAATCCTTGGATTGAGAAGGCTGTCAGAAGCGGTTGCCAATCAAAGTAACGTTGTATTATCTCGAGTAAAAGTGTGCAAGTCTGCTTCTATTGCAACCGCTATCAAGTCTTGAGCCAGCCTGGCATGGTGGCTTCGAAAAGGTGGCCTAACATGACCTGTTGTGGATTAATTGGGAAAATAAATTTAAAAAAGCCTTCTTGGCGTGTCAGAGTTGGACAGAAATGTTCCTGTACTTTTTTTGCTTAATATGGACGTTCAATGATGCTACTTGAAAAAACAGTTTATATATATTCCTGACTGTGGGAATTTTCCAGCTCCAGCACGTGTTTACCAAGAAGTTTGTCCACGTCAGCACCACCCAGACGTCACATACCGAGATTAACAACATGCGGGTGAGTTTAGCCTAGCCTCACGGAAAGAAGGTTTCCCGCTCCAACGGGAAACCTTCTCTCCGTGGCAAAAACTCCCTCGGCAGCAAATCGTCCCTCGCGGCCGCATATTACTCGCGTCGCTCACAAAAATAACGCTCACGCCTAACAAGACTGCGAAGGAGGCTAAGTTTAGCCATCATTGATGTTTACTCTAAC
Source organism: Branchiostoma belcheri (assembly GCF_001625305.1). Classification (NCBI taxonomy): domain Eukaryota; kingdom Metazoa; phylum Chordata; class Leptocardii; order Amphioxiformes; family Branchiostomatidae; genus Branchiostoma; species Branchiostoma belcheri. The sequence continues at coordinate 1,362,400 of NW_017804564.1, forward strand.
TTTCGTAACTTTCCTTCATAAGATCTACTAATCACCCCAATTCTAGGCCTCAATTGAGAACTCTGGTACTTGAAGGCATGGTCCTTTGTTATCACTTTCTGAGCTCGTATCGAGGAATTACTAGCATGAGTGTCAGCCTTGTTAGCTTTCGTCCGCTCCCAGCGATCTTGGGGAGCGGATCTTGCGGAACGGACGAAAGCTAATAAGGCTGGCACTCAGGCTAGTAATTAGTAATTAGTAGATCGTATGTTATTCTTCTGACATTCTTCTGTGGTCGTTTGTCTTACTTGTGGGGGCAGTAGCACACCTAAGTTAGTTGATCTGTTGTATCCTTCTGACAACGTCATTTCCTTCATCGTTAGGTGGAGCTCCTTCCGTTCAACTCCAAGCATGCGCAGTACAAAATCATGCCGAGGTTTAAGGTCAAGGCCGAACTGGACACCGTAAGTACACACAAACATGATGACCTCACACCGTAAGTACACACAAACATACGACGTCACACCCTAAGTACACACAAACATGCTGACGTCATGGTGACGTCATTTCCGTTAAAGAACCCAACACACTCATCGATATGAGATATGGAGAACGCAAAATAGTACACGAAGATTTTTCTGACATTCAAATAAACCATGTACAGTGTGGTTCATTTGTGAAAACCGTCAAAACTGACGAAGAAAATTAAAAGTTGAATAAACTAAACCAAGGACCAGACGTAATAGTGATGATGGTGAAAACTCACATAGACGACATTCATTATCTAAATACCATTAATTTGATCAATCACTGTTAAAATAATGTGCCATACAATTAATGTTGTCTGGGGTAGATCCCGGACAGGCCATAACGGCTTTTTATCTTCCCACCGCATATCTCCTTTTGTGATGTTATGTTTATTCTATTATATTGATTATATGCTAATAAACAAACAAACAAACGTCTGCACTTCCCGTCAGGTCCGCTTGGGGGACCAGATCGTGCTGGAGAGTGTGAAGACGCCAGGGAACTACCTGCACACCAGTAAACCTGCATACGGGCCTAAATTCGTGGAGAGCACGAGGTAAAGGTTTTCGTATCACCTAGGTCGTGCCCTATAGATAGTTCCAAACAAGACAAAACGGGGTCGTGTGGCGTAACGACAAAGCGTTCAGCTCTGAACCAACAGGTCCTGAGTTCAAATCCTGCCTTGCCACCGAACTTGTTCCCTTGGGAAGGCATTTCACATGAATTTTCTCACTTCACTCAGGTGAAAGTTAGTATGTCTGTTGTCCGAATGCGTTTGTCTGCGTTGGTGGCGGCATAAAAATAAGTTCGAAAAACCTGAGTGTGCCGCCGCCATGTCTTGTCATAAATGTTGGAACGTTACAGAAAAAAACAAGACAAAGCATAGATAGAATGATGCTTATTCGTCACTCGACGGCTTGTCATGCTCAGAGTTGAAGTACACGTCCTGTTTTGTTTCCCTTCGCACAGTCGCGAGTTGAACCTGTCCGTCAGGCATAGCGCCTTCACGGTTTACCGCAACAGCAGCGCCAAGGATCAACAGGACAAATACCTCACCGTAAGTCAGTGTTTACATTATGAAACAACACTAATAGTGATAACGCACTCAAGTAAGACAAATTTTAAAGCTACTACTTACACATGATGAGAGGATAAATTAACAAAAAGGAATCCGATCTAAACAGATGATAATACATATGTAACACAAAGTAATACAAAAACAAATATGATAGAAATCAGGGGTTGACGTGCATCAGAAAACTACCTAATTTTTTCTTCATTTACAACAAAGTTTTCATTCTGTTTTTGTCATATCTCTCTGTAACACCATACTGTTATATCATCTGAATACTGGATGGTCCCTCAAGGTTGTAGAACAAAAGGCTAAAGACCGTGCTGTCTTGAGGGATATAATGAAGAGCAACAAGGGACCAGTTCTGACATAAGCATTTATAGGTAGAGTATTCGGGCTGAGCCTCGCATTCCTGATATTTCGTTGTCTTTCTCTTTTTCAGGGCGGTTGTTTGATCCGTCTGTACCACAAAGAACACGAAGCCTACATGGTGGCGAGTGGCTCGTTCGGGGATGAAAGCTTCGAAGACGGTAGATAACATTGGAGAATATTTAGCAATATACACAGTTACATACAGTTGACAAAATTTACCAGCTACCAATATGAAGATCTTGCCATCATTGGGCAACCAAAAACTTCTACTTCCTATTCTCTTTCTCTTTATTTTGATGCCTTGTAGCCCAAAAGGCTAATCATCCGGGGCTTATGCAGAAAAAAGACACATATACAACAAATAACAGATGGTAAAAAAAAAACACATTTAGCTAAAAGGAAATCTATAATGCACAAATGAAAGTAACATACTATGAATATATAATCTACATACTAGTCACAGAGCTAGTCCTGTTGGTCGCCACGGCTAGAAAATACATTTTCAACAGAAAAAAAGGTATTGCTTATGACACTTCACTAAGAAGTAATTGCTTTTTTAAAGAAAACTTGCAGTAATGTATTTTGTGCGCATCGTTTCCAGTGCATCTGAGAGTCCGGCCACAGGACACCAACAAACCCAGGTCCATGTTCCCGTCATCCTCTGCGATCACGTACTGGCAGGTGGAACATGGCGATGACATCATGAACGGTACTGGACATCTTTGTTTGTTTGTTGTTTGTTTATATATTTAAGCTGGTAAAAAGTGCACGCAGGATTTTTTGCTTTCAAATAACAAAAAAAAAGTAAAATATTGGCTGAATAGCACTAGGGCGTTTAGAAAAGTGTCCCAACACGTTTGTTTATGTGTTGTTTGTTTAGATGGTATTTTATAGGTTGCATACAAGGTGTATCATACAAGTTTAAATTTGTATTTAGTCTTATTTAAGAAAACATAAGCTGTCTATGACCAGGCCATTTGGAAAATTATCCCAGTAGTTTTAATTTTCTTAGATATGCGAAAATTAAATTAATATTGAAAATGAAATTAAATTAATAATGAGACCATCCAATTGCACAGACTGCAATGGGAGTCAAATGTCAATCATAAACTGCACGAAAATAAAACGTCTCAATTTCGTTTTTCTCTCTGCTTTGTCAACAGGGAATACGCTTTGTTGGGAACAACGATGTCTGTTACGTCACATCACAACAAGGAAGTACCTCAGTGTGTCCAGAGACGGGGACAAGTTCAAGGTAGTTTGAAACTGTTGTATAATCTCTAACTTTTTAAATTAACTATTACACTAGTAGATGATGTTGAACACCAATAACTGCAAAAGGAAACGTTACCTGTAATTGCCTACAATTAACCTCCGTGAACGAGGAATTGTTTTTGGTATGTTGATGAAGGTTAGACTTCCAGGTAAAATATATTCATAGACAATTCAAACTCTACTGCTAGATAATGAAGTTGGCATTTGCTTATTAGTAATCCATATAACTTTAATGGCTAATTAATTACACGAAAATTCCAGTTTTATAGTACCTAGAACCCCTTTCCATAACACATGTTATTTTGTCTCTTTAGCTTGATCTAAGCGATGATCTGAACGATGCAAACACGATATTCCGCCTTCACCCAGTCATTCAGGTAAGTTATAGATTAGGAATTAGAATATTCCAGCTCTATTTTTCCTAGTGAGGAAAAGTAAAAAGGTACTTGGTATTCAAAATAGCAGCTCAAATTTAATAGGAATCACTGATTGTCTGAAATTTCACATTTGTTGCAGGAATCTGAGGAGATCCCGTTTGACAGTTACTGCCGGATCGAACATGTGGTGACTGGTACCTGGGTACATGCTCTACAAGGTAATCTGTTTTTGTTTTCTTTACACTGCATAAACAGTGAACAGCATGCACTAAGGCGTAACACATCAGTTTTGTATAGTAAGTACAAGCTGCGTAAGACCGGGCAGTAAGGTTTGAACCACTCACACTGCAAAGGACCCCTAGTCTTATCGATAAGTGTTGCGAGTTCGAACCTTCTGTATCTGTATCTGTATAGCCGATATAACCTCCCTTCGGCGTAACACACCAGCCTCGCAGGCACGCGGCGCGGCGGCATTTTGGATTATAATCCTAACTATTAGGAAACTTCTGATTGTGTGTAAGAAACGATAATACAAACTGTGTTGTTGGATGTAGAAACGTACGTGCCGACCTGGCACGGGGCTATCGGCGCGTCTGATGAGGGCATGGCGTGGGACCGGGCGTCCCTACAGAAGGTCGGCATGGTGGACAGGTGCATGTACGACGACGCCTTCACCATCCAACAGGTGGGTAGAACTTCCGAAAATAGTTTCATCAGGTTGGTAAAGTGTATGATATAGGAGTTTTCTTTTACACAACCAAACTTGTCCTACTGGCCTTGCTTACGATTCTCGCCTCAAAAGTGCCGCCTACATCGACTGAATATAGCGGCGAGAAGCAGAACTTCAGTCAGAAGCTCTAAGGAAGGTGTCTGATACGTAAGCAACGTAGGGCAATTTAGTTGTCTACAAAACCCCTATGTCCGGTATGTATAACTGTAATATGAGACTTAGAGTGAAACTGTAGTGAGTCCCTGAATGTAGAACTTAGCACATGAAACCAGTAGTGTGTAGTTATCATAAGCCTTAGGTAATTATGTCTTTTGTTAGGCCTTAGCTAGAATAGGTTGACAGTGATGCCTATTACAAGAGACAGTTAAGTCAGGCTCTGACTATTTTTTATTTACTGTATACAACTGCCGAAGTGGCATATACATAAATAGAGCAATTATAATAGATAATTTGGACATTTCTTTCAGCTAAACCTGTATTTAACTATCTACCGTTTCATTTTCCAGGTGAATGCTGAACGTCAGTTCATAATGAGCTACGCTTCTGGCATCCTTCCGGTCATCAAACACATCATAGAATATGTAAGTAATTATTGTTACCTAACGTAAATACAAAACACAACTTTTTAAGAATCTAAAGTACAAGGAGTATGGGCAGTCAATGACATTGAATATTGAATTTATTAAATATTAAATATTGAATTGTAAAATTTGAATTTTTTTGCAGAGGAAGGATGGAAACCCCATCACTGAGAGGCAGGCTGCTGACTGCATTGAGGTAGCTATAAAGAATTTGTATCATACCAGAAAATAAAGTCTCTTTATGGAGAATCTAAAATACAAGTAAAGTAGCCCTTAGGCAATTTAGTCGTACAGTAGCCCAGACGAACGCATGGTTCTTTTGATGCTCTTCCAAGGAAACAAGGAATTACATTTGTCAGTAAGACTTGTGTTACTCTCAGACTATAAGTTAGGAAATATAACTGAAAGTATCAAGTTTTTGACTCATCACTAATCTTGAATGGTCTTACCCTATAGACACTGAAGGAGCTCTCTAAGTGGCAGATTGTCAAAGGAGAACCGATCAAGGATCGTCAAAAACTGTTGAGGAATCTCAGGGTAATGTTGATTTTCATGTTTTTTTATATATTCCGAAACATGTAATCACAAGACGTGGTGACGGCATACTCAAGTTTTTTCAACTTATATTAATGCCGCCACCAACACAGGGACAGTACAATACTCATTTACACCTGAGCGAAGTGAGGAAAGTCGTGTAAAGTACCTTTCCCAAGGGCACAAGATCGGTGGCATGTCAGGACTCGAACCCGGGGCCTCTAGTTCCGAGTCGAGAACACTGCCGCTACGCCACACGACCCAACGACGACACATGTTTTGTTTGTGGCAGTTGCGTATCTGTATCCGTATAAACGCTTTTCTGTGTAACACACCACTTTCTTGAAATTTGTAATACCTGTTTTCCATGTAATAATTCTTCGAGGATTTCTTCTTTCCTTTGAATGTTTATCATTTTAGAAACATGACGTATAAACATTGTTGTCACAGATTATCGAGTTGCTTATCAAGCTGTTGGGGACTCCATATCGTGGTTCAGATGACAAACGGTAGGTTCTGATCCAAATTAAGCATATTACATGTACATAATAGAAGAATCATCACCTTTTGGTAGATCAATAGTTCGCTGTATTTTGTGTCTCTTACATAATTGTATTGGTAAAGGCCACAACAGACTAGAAGGATTATTGACAGAGCGAATTAGCTTTTTGTTGTTCAAAATTTTTGTTCAAAAATTCTCTCACCTGGAGCTTTCGATCTGTCACTCAGGTTTTCCTCAGTAGAGTAACTCAATGAGGCTTGTCACGTGGCTTCTATTAATTTTTTTGTTGGTTGTTTTTTCGCCAGACACCTGATCGGCATATTTGTGGAGGCCTACGCGGCCCTGTTCACATACCTGATCGGAGACAGCAGGAAGAACGAGCTGTACATGGCCAGGCACACCAGTTTCATACACAGCCAGATTAAAGATGAGGTAAGCTTCACGAGCGTAGGGTTCAGGAACCAGGCCTCTGGGTTGGGAGTTCGAATCCTGTTTCAGTCACCTGGCACACGTCCTATTGCAAAGGAGTAGCCCTCGCTGCATCGTGGATTGTTTTGTGCTTTACCCTTCATGTTATTTGCAGTCTTGTGTAAAGTTTATGTTATCAGAATTTTATTCTTTATCATCCATAAACTACTCATGTTGAAAACTTGTGAAAACTGAATATTGTTTCAAACTTGCATAGTTAACATGAATGTACATTATGCCTATCAATAAGAGTGTTTGTTTAAAAACACGAGATGAAGTTACAGTGCGCAGTAACTTTTAACTAGCACTCATCTTCCCTATGTCAAAGTTGAAGTTTAGTCCTATGAACATGAAAAATCACAAAGCTTCCCTTGAATTAAAGATGGCATTTCCTTCCTTTCAGGGTGAGGTTGGTCTGGCTGCTACTAAGATGCTGATGGAGCTGGTACATGACAACAGGAAGATCGTGGACAGGATCAACAAGGCCCAGATCGACACCTTCATCAACCTGCTCATGAGGAACAAGGTGAGAACTGCACAATGTACATCAAATCTTAGCCGCACCAATTTAAGTTCTTAGATTTAAAAAATGCTATTTTGGGATAAAATCACATTTTGAGTGGACGTATGCACGCAGCGTCAGTGAGTGAACAGAATCCGATCCAAGTTTCCTCCCCTAGCCTTCTGTTTTTCTTTTCATAGTAAAATACCTGAGAATCTAAATTCAATTGATGTTTCCCAATGTTCAATTTTTTTATCTTTCAACTCCAAATCCTGTTTAATTTAGGAGTGGCTTCGCTTGTCTTCTTTGATTTCGGAAAATTGTGTCTCTTGATCCCAAATGTAAACTTAATCCCAAAGGTAACATTGTTATTGTTCAATGGTAGGACTACCGATACCTGGAGATGTTGGCAGTTCTCTGTGTTTGTGACGGGGTGGCAATTCCCGAGAACCAAGGTAACAAATTTACTTTATACTTTATACATTGAATTTTCATTGAATTTTATTTAAAAAAAAATTTAGGTTAGATCAATGTAAATTCAATTCACTCAAATATCACAATATTACATTCCAGAGTACATCACAAAAGTATGGCTCTGTGACCAGGACGCTAAGGTAGGCATTTCATTTGTGGTGGCTTAAAATCAATATTTACTTTTTTTGCTACTTCTCAAGAAATTAATATGTGTATGCCTGAACTACTTATATTGAACTGCCTTTAACTTATTAATTTATGTATGTTTTCCAGGCCTGTGTGTACCATACTGAGCTTGGGCCAGGGATCGGGAAGGAAGCAGACCTGGTGCATGTGTCCACAACCAATCGCCGCAGGTGGACACCTCTGCATGAGTTTGTCAAGGTAAGTGTCATGAAATGTCTTTCTCTTTATTTCGATGCTCTTTAGTCCAAAAGGCTAGTCTTCCAGGGCTCATAAAACACATATACAACAGATAACATGATGGTAAAAAGAACGCATTTAGCACAAAAGGAAATTTACATTATGTAGAAATAAAAGTAAATGAATCTACACACTAGCTACAGAAGACTATGAGAAGCGATGATTTAAATGTTGATGAAACATGAATATGTACCTTGTATGAAATGGAAATGGTAAAACATGAAATCAGGATGAAATTTGACTTATCACTTTGAGATGGAACGTTACATACGTCGCATGTTTCATCTCATTGCTGTTGAACTTTGTTTCAGACTGCGGATGAACAGAGCATCCTGTTCCTCAACTATCAACTGGACCTGTTTGAAAAACTTTGCTTTGTGAGTAAATATTCGGTCTCGCGATAAGATTATTTTCTTAATAACATAATAAATCATATATTTTATGGATTTTAATGAACATTTTTAAAACTTATACTGTATAGTAAGTCTAATTTCAGGCGGGAATAACTTATTAGTTGCTCTTTTACTGCAGGGAGGGAATGAGTTTGCCATATCGGTCATAACAAAGGTAAAATACAGCATTGTTTATGTTTTACTTTTTTTGGTAATGATAAGATGCTTGCCTTCCGCCAGATGGTTTTCTGTAATTACAAAATGTATGGATGACTATTCAGGTTATGTCATACTTAATGATAGCATTTCATAACATTGTCTGAATCCCAACTAAACAGTAATAACTGAAAAATCATCAAATATAACTTTGATGCTGTTGCTAAATGCTGCAGAAATATTGAGTGATATTCATTGCATCTTGCCAACCTAAGATCCATGATATTTAAAAATGGTGTACACTTATGTGTTTTTATCTACCAGGAACTGAAGTATCTGACGTGGGAAGAAGCTTTTCTGTGTCTGTCTGATGATCGGCTGCCTGACCAGCTCCGAGCTGTCTATTGTCGCCTTATCAACGGTACTAAATTTATCACCGTTTGTGATCTGTTTTTTTCTATGCAATGCATTTGCTCGTTCAATGATTTTAGCTATAATTAGTACCTTGTCTGACATGTGACTTCAACGTGTATGCAAATTTGTAGTCATATGTGTATATTTGTACTGTGTGTGTAATGTGTAATGAGCCCTGGAAGAGTAGCCCGAACGGACTGAAGGGTATCGTAATAAACTGAAACTGACTCTCAGCTTAGCAGCTGTCTCAAGGACGCTGTCCAATATTACTGAGGTGGAGGTTTACACAGGACTTAAATCTATGTTTGGCCTTTAGAGTCACAATGTATGTGGGAGGGAGTTCCAGAGCTTAACAGTGTACGGTAGGAAGGTTCTTCTGTGGAAAGTTGTGTTTTTTTGTATATGTTAAATCTACCACAAGGGCACGCCAATTCAAGCTGTTGGTTTTTGGATTTAAAAATGATGCTGTAGTAGAAAATCAACATAAAGTAGAGTCTGGAAACTGTCTGTGTCTTGCAATGGGTCACCAAGAAATGAAATGTGGCCTAGTGCTGAGTCATTTGAAGTAACGCCCGTGGTGTCTGCCTGTGCCACGACCTATTGTTCACTGGAAGAAAAGATTCAAGGCTGTTCGAGCAGATATTCTTTATGTGTTCACAGGAGTCAGTAATCGTCAGCCAATAAATTATTCATGTGAAGTACTCAAACCACCATTTTCTGAAGGACATACTGAAATGGCCGGACTATTGTTGTCATACAATGAACACTATTCACACTGATATTAACAGTTCATTTTTGAGTGTGAAAAGATACACCTATATTGAAAAAAAATTCCCCCAGTAAAGTGAAAAACCTTTATGAGCAAATTTTCTCTCAATTTTAAGGCATGTATAATACTCTGTCTGGTACACATATCATATTTCTTTATCAAGTGCTGACCATATTTTGTTCCAATTCCAGGCTTGTTTGTGGAGGTGACGAGCAACTGTTTCCCGCTGCCCCTGGACTACATCAACCTCTCCTTCATCTGGGACGATCTGAAGGATTCTGGATTTGTTGGGGATGAAGTACAACAGGTACAATATTGCACAATAATCCTTGTTTTTTTTTATGAAGCAAAGTTTAAACTGCAATTTTCAACACAACAAATTGGACTCACGCAAATTCTCGACTGTACAACTCCAGTGTTCTTCAAGGAATGAGCAATCCACCGCTTCCGTGACGTCACGCAGATAACACGCGTGACTACATGAGCAGTGGATCATAGGTTGCATAAAGTCTGTGGCGCCCCCCGTCTCTGTTTTTTTTTTGTCAACTGAAGCCACCACAAGGCATGAAAACAACGAGCACTTTTATTTTGGACGAAGCAGAGCATTTAGGACTAATGTATCCATAAATTGAAATACCAAACTAAGTTGAAAACACTCGGACACCACGAAAATATCCGTTTCACTTCCACCAGAAAATAGAAATAGAATCACGACACTAGTAAAGGGATTTTCACTACACATATTGTTAGTAGTAAAAACTAGCTTAAGTGCACTGTGAACCAAGTAAACACTAGTGCACTGAGAACTATGTAACACCTTTAGTGCACTATGCACCAAGTAACATCTAGCGTCAGTACACATTAAACCAGTCAAAATTGCCCTGATGAAGATGACAGACGGTCATCGAAACGTCGGCTCGTGAAAAATAAATGGTTGTGATCAAAGAACTTTGCTGTTCACTCCCTCTGCATGTTTCCATCTTGTGTTTCTCCTGACTTCACAGGTTTATATTCCTCCTCCCCAGCCGAACACACCCAAGCAGGCCAGCCTGAAGAAGGTTCTACCGACGCTACAGAAGTGGATCGCAAAGTTCCTGCATCAGAACAAGGACATGACAGCCTCACTCATCGGCCATAACATGCTTATTGAACAGGTATATACAAAGATACTGAGTACAGCTATGTAAAGTAAGTATGTGCTTTTTGTGACATGGTACAACCAAACCTGTATGTATGTATGTAAGTCCCATAACCGTTAGCGGTCGTAGGGGCATCATGACAGCCAGCAGCATGTCTGGACTTGTCACGATGTTTCTGTAGGCTTATAATAACCAAACCAAACCTGTACCTATGCATAATTATCACCTGGTCACTGATATATGTACACATTCAAGCCAGTACTGTTTACCACCTCCGCATAAGGACCATCTCTAGAGCGATATACATGCCAACCTGTTTAAGTGACCACCTCAACATGAGGACCACTGGTCATTGCTGCCACATCAACCGGATTCCCATTGACCAATTAGTAATTATTAAGATTCGTGACTTTAGTAGCCACCTGAGAGGTTTCGCTGTATCATTATGATATTATGGCATTAAGTTTTCTTAAGAATTTATTATCTTGCTGCAGGTTCTACATCTTGTGTACTCCTTGGTCCAACATGGCTACTACAGCACGGAGGCTGATGTTACTATGCTGACTGGACCAATGTTCTCTCTGCTGGACGGAAGGAACGACAAGCCCTGTCCTCCCAACACTATGAGTGGTGAGTTATGCTGTGGAATAGATGGTCTGATTCTGAATGGGTTAATGTATATAAGCACCATGTGTTGTAATACAGCAGTTACAAAGGTACGCACAGGCTTAAAAGCCATGAATGGCGAGGGTAATATTCTGTGTGTCATTCAGCACCAGGGCCAGGGGCATCAATCTTGTTGGTGTGCTATTCAGCTCAGAGCAAAGTCAGTAATCTTATTATAAGTGTGGTATTCAGTACCATGGACAGTAGCACCAGTCAATCTCATTCGGCGCTAGTGATGTTAGTTTCGGTTTGGCAAAAGTACACAACCTTTAGCAGGATTTTTCCTGATGAGAACCCTAACTGCATGCACAATAAGATACACATCTTGTTCATGTTGTATTTTGTCCACTCCAGCTGAACAGTATAAAAAGCTACTGCAGAGCTACCAGGAGACCATACGGTACCGGCCCTCCAAGAAGACCAAGGCCATAGTCGACGCCAAACTAGAGTAGGGACTTTTCTGCCTTACCATTCATCCTTGCCATTTCCATTTCCCCATACTTGGTGACCAGACCGAAACAGCCCTTACTTTCTTTCTTACTTCACTTAAAAGTAGAAAATAAATAACAATGTTTTAATTTGTTATTTCAGAACCTTGACAAATATGTAGTGTTAAATTATAACTATTCTTTTGATATTTCTTTTTTCTGAAAAGGGCATTGAAAGTGTTGAAGCTGCTACTGAACCATCGCTTCAATACAATCTTGAAGGTATTTTTTGACTATTGCAAGTTTTGGATTGTGAAAAATTTCTACTTTATTATGATAGTTCATCATGTGCCGGTGTTTATAACAGTTTGACACTAGCCTACATGTACGTGTATTTCTCTTTTACAGCGTTTCGTTCTGGAGTTCCGAGTAACACTTGAGAACTCTCAGGCAGCAAAGGTACATACATTGGTATCAATTTACCATGCACAATTCGAAAATATTTTTCACAATAGATGTGGCACATGTTATGTAAGATAATTCTCGAAATAAAATAATCCTTTCACTACTGCTAAGTAGTTTGATTTTGCGATTTTATATCACTGTTCACAAAGTAAATGTGTTCCACTGCATTTTTCTGGGCTAGGATTTGGTAATAATGATAAGTATATAAAATTAACCTCTTCCCCATTGACTTTTGTAGCTGTTCACATCCAACGAGTTGGAGCCGATGCTATATGCGAACTATGATCCAGACGAGGATGACGAGTAAGTACACTGACCAGTCAGGCACATTCTGTATACTGATTTTGTATAATTGCTGTGATAAGCGATTGTTGAGCAGGCTTTGTTTTGTATCTCCTAACACTATTTACTTACTTCACCTCGTGTTAAACCCTCACAGAACTATATCTGCATTGTATCGCACATTATATTAATAGAGCAGGTCATTTATCTATTCCTCCTCCTACTACTACTACCACTACGTTTACTAATACTTCTACTCATGTGACCTTTGTAATTTTCATTTCGACCACCCTGTTTGTAGTGCACAGGAAGCTGTTGAGAAGAAGCTGAGGGACATCGCTTTTTCCTGTACGCACTTTGACCTGGAGAAGCTGAAAGAGATCATCATGGTATGTGTGCTACAGACCTAATCATCACTTAATAAGCAAAAAAACAGTTACTCAACAGTTTTTTGGCGTATCGTATTACATTGACGTCTAACCTTCACCGCCGTATCACTTAATAACATTATGTGCCCATACATTGTGATGGTGGATGCTGCTTGTAATTTAATGTCTTTTGCCCAAATTTGAAATTTCTTTGTCGTTTTGCTGTAGGATGTTTCGAATTACGAGTATGACCAGATGGTGGTGGAGTCGATGGAGGTGTTGAACCTGTATTACTCCACCTTCATGGACCTGTTCAGGCGAGCCGACCAATCTAAGGTACTCTCTCACCATTAAGTAATAGATACTTGAAAGTCAACTGCTAGCAATTGCACATTCAGTACTATTTTCTTCTACATCTTTTCCAAAGGTGTTGATCAAACAGAAATGTTTTTTTACAGATACTTTTATGGCCTTTATTTCAATACAATATCAGCACACCACTTGGTTCTCTTCTGCACATTGTAATTCACATCATTACACTGTTAACATAGCAGTATGTGTGTGTTTGTTCGTTTGTAGGTCTGTGTATCTGCATGGCTACAACAACAGCTTCTTTCTATGGTCTGGAAATTAAAACTAAAGAACTCTTTTCATGACTAGTGTTTACCTCCTGAAATTAAATCACATGCTTAGCTTATTGCCCAGAAGTATCCTTCTGAGCCGAACGCGCTACCGACTGCGCCACACGACCCCAGAGGTTGTGGGTTCGAGCCCCACCTTGTCACCGATCTTGTGCCCTTGGGAAAGGCACTTTACACGATTTTCCTCACTTCACTCAGGTGTAAATGAGTACCTAGCTTCGGTTAGGGACGTCCCTCGGATAGGACGTAAACTGGAGGTCCCGTGTTTGAGGAGAGCCACACCTCGAGCACGTTAAAGATCCCACCACACCTTTCGAAAAAGAGTAGGGGCATGCCCCGGTGTGCGATGGTACAAATACTACTGTATGGAGTTTGGTGATTCACTCAAATCACCCGGACGGAGGCCTGGCGACCTCACGGTCTTGTACAAGCCACATGGTGATTAACATCATTCACCCGGACGGAGACTTGGCGACCTCCGTCTGTATCAGCCAAAATCTTGGAGAGGAGATAGGCGCCGCCAATATTATAAGCCTAAGGAGCCATCGTGACAAGTCCAGACATGCTGCTGGCTGTCATGATGCCCCGACGACCGTTAAGGTTATGGGACTTACATACATACATACATACATACATACATCCTTCTGACCTTGCATTTAGTTCGTTTGTAAGAAAACAAATTAAGTGATATTTTGTGTTGTTGTGCAGGTTCTGATGACAGAGAAGTCGTGTGAGGTGCACAGGGAAGTACTGAAGGACCTTCCCAGGTTCCGGAAGCTCGTACCGGCCAAACTCAGCAACGACAACCTCAACACCATGTGTGGCATTCTGGACAAGTTCATCGGGTAAGCATGTTTACTATTATATATGGATCTATGCAATAGTGGGGCTGTGATAACGTTCGGATGACTAGCAGCTAGCTACTCCACCTGCTCTATGTAGATTTAACACATTCAAGAAAAACTCCTAATATATTTCTCCTCCTACATTTTTTCTAGATTTTGCTGTCTGCCTGGAGTAGCAGGAGAGTCACACCCTGTGAACCAGGCCATCCTCTACAACTTCTGTGAGTTGCAAAACCATTGTTTTTATTAAAAGTTTACAGTGGAATTCTTTTCACACATATTTGTCCTAATTTTTAAAACATGCCCTGGAGCCAAAAATAAACTGAAAATGTTTGATTAACACAGTGAATATTACCATGTTGCAGAGGGCATATAATTTCATTGACAACTTTTTTATACAAAATCCCCCTAGATGTCCTTGAAAGTGTCCTTGAGGTTCTGTTCCAGAAGGTCGACATGCACCTTCAGGAGCAGTACTCGCGTCAGCAGGTCATCTTCAAGAAATGCTTCAAGCTACTAAGGGTGCTGGCAAGGTACATTCTGCAATTTTGACTTGAATATTCCCTTATAGTACCATCTTAAAGCACATAACTAAAGTCTCTTGTCTCTTTTTAATTTAAAGTTAACGGATAGGCATTCCTCTTTCTTTAGATTCAGCTTTGAAAAACTGTAGATTCTGTTCATTGGTTTTCATTCAAAACTGCGTTTAACTTTGTTGCTTTTCTGTTGCACTACTCTTTCTGAAATGCAGTTCATAATTATTTGCAATGGAAATCTGAAGAAGAATCTGCAATAGCAGTAAGACATTCAAGAGGTATAATGCCACTTAAGTGTGCCATTGTTATTGTTAGTTGTTGTAGTTTCATTTGATTACATTTTTCTGCCGTACAGGGGGAACGAGATTGTGCAGCTGCGTCTGTTTGAGCGACTTGACGACCTGCTGAAAGTTAGAGGGGCTGAAGTGGAGATGGCCAAGGCCATTACTGAGGTACAGTTCAGTTTATCTCTTCCCTGCTGTAAAATAAAAATATACTGTAGCAGTCAAGTCAGCACCACGGACAAACACTGTAAGGCAAAATAGATGTCCCAAACCTGTCTTTTACAGATGTTTAAGACTATTACTATCATGTACATCTGACGTCTTTCATGCCACTGCTGTGATTAGAACTGAAAAATAACTACACTTGGGACAGAACTATAGGGTACATTTGACCAAATAGGTCTCTTTCATTGACAAAAAAACTAATAATCATTACTTTAATTTCATTAAAGTGCACACAATGTAGGACATAAGAGAAGCCAAATTAGCAACACAAAGCAATAATAGATAAATGAATACATTGAAAAATTGACAGGATTGGCTCCCAAACTAATTGTTTTGTAAAGCTTTGCTACCAGAAACTGATGAATGTTTTCTCCAAACCCGCAGATTTTCACCGGGAACAAGCTGGCGTGCCTGAAGGTCCAGCAGCACCACGTGGAGCAGGTGTGGAAACTGGTGGAGGAACACGGGGAAATGTGCTGCGAGTTCCTGGATCTTCTCAACGCCATTGTCAAGGTAACTTGCACTTGTACCTGTTGGGATCTCTTAATTCATTTGCATCAGGTCAGTGCCAGTGGCCTCATCATCATGAACATGTGCCATTTCTAACGATCTTGGGCCATTTCAAATCTTCAAGAGTTCTTCAAGAGTTCTTCAATAGTTATTTCTTTCCATGAATGACTTGGCATTTTTTTGTATTGTCATCCCATAGCTATTATCACATAGTCCTACTTGAAAGTACTAGAGTTATAAACCAAGAATTAAGGTGTTGAGAATTTGTTTTTCCTATAACTATTGTAGAGTGGAACTCCTTGCCACCAAATGCAGTAGCTTATACAATGTAGGTGCATCCTTAGTAGACTACGCTTTAAACGACGCTTGCAGTTTGATGTGACTATTCAATCAGATTTAAAAAAAAAACAATTGTGGTTTTTCATTCGCTGTTGCCTGGGACCAAAGGACGGTCAACCAATATTCTCCATGTTGTTTCTTACAAGGTGGAGGAACTTGACCTTCCCCTGAAGAGGAACCAGAGTTTTGTGATGAAGTTCTTCATGCAGTACCGATCTGAAGTAGCAGGGGTCATCGATAGGAGTGCTGAAGAAAGGTATGTTTATTATATAGAGGTATGATCAAAGACAATTAATCTGTCACATATTTTTAACGGAGTGGCTCAATGCAAGGCCTATACGACCACTTCTCGGCATTGAACTAGAAATATGAGAGAAACATGGCTATGTCAAGAGATGGAGGTGAACGTTTGAAAGGCTGTAGACATGTTGTAGGTTGGTGGGAAACACTTGTCAGGGAGGGAATTCCAACGCTTGGCCTTACGGGGAAAGAAGGATATCTAGCATATGTATGCATTGTGACTGACACTGCTTATATTTGTATGTGAATGATGAATACATTGAGACTTCACATTTGTGGGAAAATGTACAAAGCATTCAATTTGGAACTATCCACTTCTACTACTCGTACATGTATTTCTTTCTTTTGAAGAAGTAGTTGTTGAACTTGATCTTCTAAACAACAAACTTGAAGCTTATTTTTCCTCATTTCTAGAAAGAAAATATGACTATAAAACTGAGCTCTGTACTTTTTTTCAGGATGACAGTTTTCACAGCGACACAAAACATCGGAGACCTGCGGTACATGATGGGGATGGTGAATGTTCTCGCCACATGTGCAGAGGTGGGTCTGACACGATCACGAGTTAATATAAAACATTGCAAAGATACTATAGACCATGACACAAAATACAAATAACACAATACAGCTTAAAATTGTTCTACATAACAATTGCTTCAAGTAGGACCACCTTCAATGTAAAAAATGAAGAGAATTGAAGAATATCTGACAGTAAATCTTAGTTAAAACTACATGTAATTCATCATGAAGTCAGTAGATGTTGAAGTTTTGACTGAATTAAAGAGCTATGATAATTAGTTGGAATACATATTGTTCAATAAATGCAATACTGTCTTGTAAACCCAATAAGAAGTAAAAATGCAAGGCTGCAAGTTAACTGCACCTCCAGCTTTAAATGATTAAAATGTCACAATGATTAAAAACAAGTACTCGGTGTTTCTTTTAAATATGTGTGATTGCATTGAGAACACCTAACCCAATATCGTGTCTCATATGTGTTTATTCTATTCACTTTAATTCTTATTTCATACCTTTTTCTTTTTGCAATATGGTCAGTAGTCTTTGCCATACGTTGCACCCTGTACAATTGCCGTGCAATAAAGTACTTCTATCTTTCCTCACAATAATCGTCTACAGGGAGAAAACAGGTTCATAGAGTCCATCTGCCAAACCATCTTCTCCGTGGACGAACTGTTCCAGATCCTGAACAACGAGCAGATCGACAACAACCTGAAGCGGCCGTTCCTCCGCTTCCTGCTGTGGGTGTACCTCAACACGGCCGGCAGCGTGCTGGACAGCGGCGTCGGGGAGCTGGCGCACGATCCGTAATTTTTTTTTTATATTCCAACATGTAATCACAAGACGTGGTGACGGCACACTCAAGTTTTTTTTAAAACTTATATTAATGCCACCACCAAACACAGGGACAATATAATACTCATTTTCACCTTAGTTAAGTGAGGAAAGTCGTGTTAAGTGTCTTTCCCAAGGGCACAAGATCGGTGGCATGTCAGGACTCGAACCCGGGACCTCTTGGTTCTGAGTCGGGCACTCTACCGCTACGCCACACGACCCGTAAGTTGTATTTGGTATTAGGGTCTCTTTTTAACAACCGGTATAGAATCTCACTTTCTTACGTTTCAATGTATATCAGACACCTTCCTTTGAAACGTAAGCAAATGAGAGTCTATACTGGCCGTGACAAAATCAATATCCTACGCTTTACCAACCAGATTTACATATACCAACCTATTTTCGGGCCATGGGTCTTTCCAGCTTGAATGTTTCTCTGTCCTACAAGGCGCTGGGAAAAGAGTCCTATTTGAAGAAAGCCATGGACAAATCATGTTATAGACTTAAAAGAAACCTTCATGAATAAAACCTAAACAAGCTTATATTACACGTTTTAGAATTTATCAGAATAATCATATAACCAGTATATTGTTGTATTGTGTTTGGCCTCAATGACTAGCGATCAGCAAGCCAGTTTGAGTCTTTAACAAACAATAGGTCAATCAAACAAACAAACAAACAAACAAACAAACAAATATATTTTCCTATTGCAGGCGTCTGTGGGAGTATCTGAAAGGTCTGTGTCTGGTGTTGAAGAAGGCGACCGACTACGTGAAGGAAAACCCCGTCAAGGCCCAGCAACAACTCAAGAAACCACCATCAAAATGGTAACTGGCTCTGATTATGATTTATGCTTAGACTTTAGTATTTTATAGTTTGTATGTCAGATAGAAGAAAGCCAAATACAGCAAAGTTTTCAAAATGTTAATATTTACTTTTGGCTTTGGCTTCGGTACTTTCTGATCCCTACTTCATAGGAGGTTTATCCGTTGACCTTTGTTCTACATTGAAGATCTTTGTAAATTTTATGTATCTATATGTAACAGTGCAAAAAAATTGCAAGGCATGTTATCAAGTGCCATTTTCCCTTCTATTCGGCGTGCAAAGTGCTTTCTGCTATTCAGTTATGCAGCATGTATGCAGCACATAAAATATCCAGGTTGATGACATATTGACTATAATTTGAATCCCCTGGCTGTCATATTGGAGTACATAGACAGCATGTTAGTGTGTGTAATAGAAATACGATGTACTCAAAGAGGACTAAATGATGCCAATTAAGAAGCCTGTATCACTTTGCACATGCACATCAGAAATTTAGAAAACAAGGAGTAGAAACTACTTCATGCAACTCTGACCTCGCTGCACAGTAGAGACTCTTGTAGAGCCATGCATGTGTCTTTCTCTTCAAAGGTAATAAAATACTGTATTTTCTCAGGGTTGTAAGACCGAGAAAGAAATCGAAGAAGAAGAAATCTAAGAAACCGAGGTATTTCCAAATTCAAAGCATGTCATCGAATGGCACATTTTTTCACACTGAAAAAGCACCAAATTAAAACAAATCAATTTTAACAAAAAGGATAGAACGTTTAAAACAAATAAACTTAAGGCAAACATTAGTGACAGAGTGCTGTGTGGTCAGATTGTGGCATGGCTTTGTTAGATGATGTTACGTTTGTGGGAGGTTTGAAAATGACATGGCAATGAAAAATGTATGTTTGATACACACAGAAACATCAAATTTTAAGAATGATTAAGTTATGGTAAAGCTTTGATCCAACACAAAACGTTAACTCACCATTTTTGTGTCAGATCAAAGCGCTAAGGATTCTAACAGCACAGATAAACTATCCTTCCAATGATGGAGTAAGTAATAAATCAATCTTAACTTCTTCCTTACAGGGATGAATCAGCCGACCTGTCCAATCATGGCACCCTGCATTACATCTTTGAGGCCATCATGCCGTTCTTGCAGGTACTGTAATGGGGCATTTAATCTGGCCACTACACGCAACCCTTTTTCGTATTGTTATTACATGAACCTAATTGTGAAGACAAACTAAATACGGGTCAATGATTGCACGAAGTCCAAGCTTATAATTAGTAATATTGTAAAGTTCTGTAGTATTGTAAAGGACTGTAAAAAGGTTTAAATACTATAAAAGATATATATAGCAAATCACCTATTTTGAACTCGTTATGTACATTATGTCTAGTTTAGACTGTATAACTTGGAAATTAGATGCCCTGGCTCTTTGATTATTTTTGACAATACAAACGTTGTGTTTTTCAATTATGTTTTCCACATATAGGTGTTCTTCCGACAGTACTACTCCCCAGAACGGGAAAACCATCCCGAGGAAGCAGACAATGTGGATCTCATGGCAAAATCACTCCTGGTGAGTCAGATTACATCTCTATTGCTATCTAATATAGAAATACTTTCTTACGAAACCCAATGTGTATGGCATTGACACTCGCAAGTAGCAGAAAAGACCATTGAAGCTCTGGCCATAGGAAGAGGAATTGTCTATTATAACTGTTGCTTACTATTTACGTACTTAATACTTACTCTGTTTTTGTTTTCGGTGGCTCTGTGTGTTGGCTTGTGTGTTGTATACTTATTTGAATCAGCAAGACATTCAAAATGATGAATAAAACAAGAAATTTACAACAGCTTAGCCTACTAAGTACATGTACCTCACAGGGCTTCTCTCTTTTCAGAACTTCATTGATGCCGTTGGCAGTCTGATTTCCAACCTAACCCACCAGAAGAACATGGTGAACTGTATGACCTCCATTCTGTCGGTGGCAACTCTGCCAGTCCGGGTAGGCATTACTAATTACCTACGGATTCAGAAGCATTGTTTTAGGTGACTGAACTGTGTTTTTTACGTAATGTTATCTTTTAGTAGAGAGAGCAGGTTGACAGCATGTGTTAAAGTAAAAGTGAACTTCCTCCCCGCAAGTATTGGTATGTTGGCTTATAGCGGCACCCATCTCCGCTTCTGTAGCCGTTGGGTCACACAGTTGGGCAATCACTACACAAAGGCGCTAGAACAGTCTGGTAATGATGTGTGTTTAACTCCCATACCCTTCTCAAATGCTGAGTGCTTAGCATAGAAATCAGCATGTACCATTTTTTAAGTCTTTGGTATGACTCGGCCGGGGATGGAACTCAAGACCTACTGAATGCAAGGCGAGGACTCTACTCACTTCGCCATTGCACCGGTCACAGCATGTGGGTGGGGAAATTGATAGGCAGAATGATAGGTCGAAGATATCTAAATCAGTTTTTTTTTAGAATTCGTCTACAGACTGAGATTTGTTACTGCAAACTTTGTCTGCAGCTTTCATCCCATATTAGTTTACCTAATGCTGGAATTTTAATGTTTCTTAATCTACGCTTCAGGTAATGGAAGAGTTTCAATCGACATATGGAAGCGGCGGGCAACTTCAGGACATCAGAAGTGATGCCAGGAAGGTTGTAACGCTGAACACCATTATGATAATAATTCTAATTATTGTAATTGAATAAGAAAAGTGTTGATATAAATATAAAGACTCATTCTTGTGTGGTGTACATGTAAGATAAATGGATATTGTTCATAAATGTTCATAATATTGAGTGCAAACTTTTTTATTACTCTATAATCATAACGGTCTTTAATGATTCTTTCCAATACTTTTTAGATGTTAAAACATGTGTAATGATTTATTACTATAGATATAGTCTGTTATCATTGTTGGCTATAATAGATATATCATTGTTTATAATAAACAGTGTTTCTTATGGTAACTTCTTTCCGATTGAAGGAATATGAGCGGTACTACTCTTCAGAAGAGGAGCTGAATGAACAGCTGAACACCTTTGCTAACAACTGCATGTTTGCCTACTGTGGAGAAAACACTGTGGAAGTACAGATAGACTTTCCCTCTAACAGAGGTAGGGCATTCATTTCAATGTTTCTGTATCATAGGAACAACTGTCATGCCGTGGGGTCGTGCGACTACATATTGGAATATTAAAAAAAACTGTCAGGCCATTGCTAGTCGCATACATTTATAATAAGCTCCAGAAGAATTAATGCAACATGTAACCAGCAACATACATAGACGATACACATTCTCTATAGATTTGGACGTAACTAACACAGCTGATTTGTCACCCATGTAGAGTACAATGACAACGTTGCCAGTGAAGAGTTGCCTCTTGCTGAAGAGTTCCAGGATCATCTTAAGTGTTTCATCGACACCAGCAAGACGGCGCCTGAAGAACGATACAGAATGGCCGAGAAGCTTATCGAGCAGCTACAGTAAGTGATTTCATTCAATCTCATGTTTACCGAAGGAAAACATATTGTTTTTGCTCTGTTTCTTCCTCTTCTTCTTCTCCAAAGTGACCTATGACCTAACCAATGACATGATTTGTTGACGTCTGTCACCATGGTGACTGGTGTTGGGTTACATAATGTTGCAATGTCATGGTCTGCTCTGCTTCTGTAACCATATACTAGTAGCGCATGTATGTGAATGTGTTTGAGAAAGAAGGTTGGTTTGAGTAAGAATTAACAGAGCAGACCATGTCCGAAGGTAAACATTATGCATTTTATTTCCAAATGTTACTTCTCTAGTTTCATTCCTTTGAACCCAATATTTTATAGTTTGTGTCTGGAACTTACATAGATGGAGTTGAGTAATTTCAAGTTTTCCTCTCAGTCGCCTATTTTCATTGTAACTATCCTCTTACTGAAATTGTATTACGAATTGTATGAAAACCAAGAAATTCAACTTATATAGCCTTCACATGTTATCTGAAGTAATACAAATACGATATATAATGGACTTCTAACATCGATATAGCCTTTCTAAAGTAATATAGTGTCATCTATCATATACTTCTAACATGGGTCTTGTTGGTTTCTTGCAGTATATCGTCTAACAACTACAGGTCAACTCTAGTGGAGAGGATTCAACAGGAGAAAATGGACATCAAGTGCCTTCAAGTGAGACCTAGCAAGTTTCATAGTCTTTAGGCGTAATATCTTATTAATGATCGGGATAACTCAAAAAGCAATAAACACGATGTTTTGCCATTGATAGTTTGGTGTATTTCAGTCTACTCTCTGTAAATAACTACCAATATGCCTCTTCTTGGTGCTGAAATACGTGTGTTAAGTAGTGTGTTAAGTAGTGATAACTTGCTTATGATCGGGATAACTAAAAAAGCCATAAGTTTTACATTTAGGCTTTTCAACGCGATTGTTTGCCATTATATTATGGTTTGGTGCATTTAGTCTTCTCTCTGTAGGCAACCTCCTATATGCCTGTCCTTTGTGCTGAAATACGTGTGTACATGTACTACTGTGACAATAGCAATGCCATGTGAGATATTTGGAAACGACGACTTTTCTAATGTTAATGCTTCTAGCAAAGCAGTTTAGACTGTAATGTATCAGACTCTGTAAGGTAATGTAAGCCATGTAATGTAATCAATTGATGAATCGTTATATTATAACTAATGAAAACAACCTTTTGCTTCAGCTACTCCGTGCCATGATTCACAATGAGGAACGGAAGCTCCCGGCAAACTGGGAAATGTACCCAAAGAAGAACAAAAAGTAAGTCACAAGTATCGTATGTTTACAGGCTTGGTATCTGAAAGTATTTTCAAACTAGAAAGGCCAATATTTGCTTTGGAGCAAATATAGCGATGGGTTCACCACATTTTACGACATGGCAGGGAAAGAATGAGAAACACAAGGGAAAACAATGATTTACATTGATATAACTATAATATGAAGTAAAATACAACTAAAACAACAGTTGGATAGCTATTCCCTACTTTATTGGTTAGGATTTTTAATTGCATAATGCAAACTGTTGATTTTCAAAATTAAAAAAAAAACTTCCATGCCCCGCATTCCAATGCTGGAGCAGGAAAGCTTGAAATACCTACCAAAACACTTGAATACAGACATACTGTCAGTATGGAAATGCTCTGTGCAGGTGTTAATCAAGTTAAATCCCAACAGCCAATCAGCAAGAAATGCTCTGTGCAGGTGGAAATGCTCTGTGCAGGTGTTAATCAAGTTAAATCCCAACAGCCAATCAGCAAGAAGCATAGAGGAAAGCTGCATGCCTATTGGTTGATGCCCTGCATTCCACTGTGATGACTCATGCCCAAACGTGGTAAACAAGGCACACTAACACAGTAATACATTTGCTATAACACAGCCAAAAAACTCAAATAAAACCATTCTAAAAGCCTGTATCACAATAATTTAAAAAACGCCTAGGGGTATTTGCCCACTGTACCTCCATACCAAATTTCAGACCTTGGGCCCTAAAATGAAGAAGCTGAATCCATTTAAAAAATGGCAGGAGGAGAAGGAGAAGGAGAAGAAGAAGAAGAAGAAACATCAGAAAAAGCAATATGGTACTTCGTGGTGTGGTGAACCCATAAAAAGCAATTTTCCGCTGCTCAAATCACAACTGGATATAAATTACGTATTCAATGTGATTGCCTTCATGTTGGTTACATTACAGATAGACAATGGCTATGGTAATATGAAGTTTATCGCCTATTTATGTGATCAAAATGTTAAAATGTTTGAATATAAAGCTATGTTATGCTTTATCAACTATATCCGTGAATAGTTTCAACAGGTTGGTAAGTCTTTTATTCAGCCGAAGTTTCGGTGATCGTCTGTCACCTTCCATAGGACGATTCTGACTGGTTCACTTTATCAACTATAGTTGACATTAACTTCTTTTCTCTTCTTAAAACAAGTGCAAACAAACTTACAAACCACTTACCGATAACAGCAAGTAAACCACGTTTTGTTTCTTCACATGTAGGAAAATTCAGTACCTGAAGCAGGTGCAGATGGCCCTTGCAGACAAAGGTGCGCTGCTGAAGATCCTGCCGCTGATATCACGTGACAGTGATGACCTGATCGCAGAAGTTCTGGCTCTACTGGCCGCCATGCTGTACGGAGGAAACGAGCATGTTCAGGTTATTTCATGTCCCTTACCCTTGATTCTTACCTCTTACAAGGGGACTTTATGTTTAAAACTGAAAATAATCTATCATGGAGGAACTCTCTCTCTCTCTCTCTCTCTCTCTCTCTCTCTCTCTCTCTCTGTGTTTGTGTGTGTTTGGGCTAGCATAACTCAAGAAGCTATGGATGGATTATGATGTTCCTTAGTATGAGGGTAGGTCATGTTGACTGTATAAGTGGGTAGACTTATGGTGCAGGAATAGTTTGCCGTGTCTGTTGTTTTGGGCTTTTGAAATCAAGCTGACTGTGGTTTCTCAATGTGCATCCAGTGTATTTTTTGTGGGAATAATAAGCCAATGACATACAGGTCGATATTACAGATCAAAGCAGGTTATAAGTTAAATATATTAGTCTTAAATTGTTTTTCCCAATATGATAATAACTTTGAGTTAACTTTTTATTTTGTAGGATTGCCTGATGGACTTCTTTCTCAACAGCAGGGAAGAGATGCTGTTTTCTGCTTTCAAGTCAAGAATGGAACTGTCCGCTGTCATCACAACAGAAAGGCATTTTTTACTTTGACTAAAACTAATTTGTACAGCACTTTAATCTCCAAGCAGATCACATGGTGGCAAGGCAGTTTCCATTGGCCAGAGGTGTGTCCATTAGCCACCTTGTCATCATATGATCTACTTGGAGATTACAACACATCACCTTGCTGTTTCTGGACCTACATGTCACCAACGGGAAATGCGACTCGAACTCTAACTCTAATTTTTTGGGAGGAAAACCTAAATATGCCTGTATGCCATTCCCAGAAAATTCCCAAAAGGTTTCCACTAAATCAAATAAGCAACTAATTAAGCTAATTCATCTAATTAGAATAACAATAAACGCATGTTCTCTTACAACATGATGAATATTTTGCAACGAATGTATGCCTATCTTCTCAGCAATGATTGAAAATACATTAATTTTTTTTTAATTTTTTCAGGCGTCTTCTTGAAGCGCAGCACAAGGCAGAGCTGCAGAAGGCTATGGAGATGGAGAAGGCCCTCAGCAGGGCGGTTATCGACGGGAAAACAGCCATGGCGGTGAGTATGCGTGTTATTGACTTTGTATAGTGTTGTGAATAGAAGCATGATATAACTGTACATTTCACAGGAAGGTCTTGTGTGGTTTGTTTACATTATTATTTGCTTGTTGGTTTAGCTGTTCAGCATGCACAGCCAGGGCTGCCCAACTTGCCTGTGGCTATTGCAAAGGGCGAGCCCTTCTGACAAAGACATTTTAGACATAGTGGGGTTTGACATGAACAGCATATTAGTCTATAACATTATTCTGAGTACATAAAGGATTGTATGAAAAAAAGAAGTGCATTGGATGTTCAATTGGTCTCCGCACATGGCAAGAAGGAACACGATAATGGTTTGAATTGAATTGAATTGAAAACGAGAACTTCACAACGACTCTAGATATTTCATGGATATGTGAACTCTTTGATTTCTCTAATTTCCAAACACGTCGCCGATGTGTTTTTAAACACCACTCTTGTCCCTTTTCCTCCTCAGGCTGTGAAGCGCCACGGCAGCACAGCGTCCATGATGTCCATCATGAGCGCTCGGGGACGGGGGAGAGTCAAAACGGGCAGGAAGAGAATGCAGTCCAGTAAATCCAGGAAGTCTGCAGCCACCAGCAGCAGACCTGAACAGGGCCGAAGCAGGGCTGCGTGGCCCACTCCGCCCGTGCTGAAAAATCCTCAACAAGGGACAGGTCTGATTTAAGATGTCTTTGATACAGATTATATTTCAATCTTTTTTTTTACTTCACGTTGACCCCTGGCCTTTCCGTTCACTTTCAAGACCACTGCGTTTGAGTTAGCTAACTTCTTCTATTTACTCAGTGTGCTTTTGATATGTTTCATTTATTGTCCTTTCGACCTTTTAATATATGACCGTACTATGAAAATTAACCGATATTGGGTCAGTTACATTTTATGTTGAACTAAAGTGGTCTGATTAGGATCAACGGAAAATCTATATTGCTTATTTCACCTTAAAAACGCAAAATGGCAGCTGACACTTGAAGAAAATACGTCGATACTATAAGGCTATGTAGTTGTTGATGGAATATTATTGACAACATGAAAATGGACTCCAGGGGAAAGATTGTGATCATAGAATAAGTGGGACCTTGAAAAAGGCTTAAAGAATCTGTTTTTTTGTCTTCAGAACCAGCCAACGGAGGCATTGAGCTGAAGTCGGTGAAGCAGACAGCAGAAGCACTGATGGCCAACCAGAGCAAACTGGGAGAGGCGTCAACCTCGGGCGACGAACCAACTGAAGTGGTCGTGGACAATGCAGCGGTAAGTGCAAATTCAATTGTACATGTACGTTCTTCTATTTTGAGGGAACATAATATCACAATAGGAGGGGAACTAGGTTTTCAAGTGTGAGGTCAAAATAGTACTGTAGGTAAAAACACGTGCACATGTTGGGCCCGGTTACAGCATTTCCCCAATATATATTGCGAATATATAAAAGGTACACAAAGATCTACAGTATTTTGCTTAAGCTTTTCTTGACCAACTCTTACTGAAGACTCTAAGAATGGAACATGGTACTCAACTGCTTAGAGCTATAGAATTAAGCACTTATGGAAATGACTAGGAAAGTCAAACACACAGTGCTATCAGTAAACTATGCTAAACATACAAACTAGCACCAATTGTGCTCATGCACAGCTGTTTGACCCAATGGACAAACATAGAGGCACATTTTAGGCATGACTGATGTCTTGCCTTTCTTCGTTCTACAGACTTCCGAGCACAATGATCTGCTAGAAGAGCTTGAGGAGCCCCTGGATGATGTTCTGTTTGAGGACGACGGAAACATCGAGCTGGTCTTACGTGTGCTCGGTATGATGTGTGATGCACAGCACACTGGATTACAGGTAATATTACATTTAACTTCTTTATTTCAGCTCCAGTGACCCATAGCATAATACGTAATGTACATACAATCACACACAAGACTGAACATACGGCAATTTATGTATGTTTCCATACAAATGTGTTCCTGTAGTAGTAGACAGTTTTTACGATGAATTTATGAGTCTATTATACCTTTGGATTGATTAAGAAATATCTTCATATTGCTGTAATAAATGCTACTGGCAATTAAAGTGTAAGAAAAATAAGACCCTTTACTGTTGCATTTGTATGTTTGACCCCTGTTACCATTGCAGAGCTAGAGATCCTTGCAACATGAAGCCAACAGGGGTCTTGTTTCAATGCGAAATAATTGTGAATTGTTTGAATACTCTTCGCAAGGTAGAGATAGGAGGAACAGATAGGAACTGGAATAGGATGAATAGACTGAATCTGGACCTGTCATTTTTCAGGACTACATCCGAGAACAGCCAGACAACATGAAGTCGTTCAACCTGGTAGCGGAGACCACCCTGTACCTCCAGCTGCACTACTCCAACATCAACGGCGGCAACATCAGGCTGGTCACCAGCATCTTCAACACCCTCTTCAACCTGGCAGTGGTCAGTAATTTAAAGCGGATAAACTACGAACCACCTTCATCGACATAGTGGCACTAAGGACTTTTATAGTTATAGCATAAATGTAGACTCAATGACTATTGGGCACCATGTAATTTTGGAATGACAAAAGCAGTTATGGTTGTTCTGCTTAGTTTGTAGAATATCTAATAATTACGACCTTTTTCTATAGCTATCATATATCAATATTTAGATATCATATACAGTAATCCTGGTTGAATGAAGTACGTTATGGTTCAGTACATCTCTTAGCAAGGAAAGCTATGAAAATTCAGTTGATAATATGTGCATTTATACTTACAGGGAAACTCCAAGAATCAGGCCATCATTTTTGACACCAAGGCAATCGACTACATCAACTTCATCCTACGAGAAACCAAGTTCAATGGAGCAGACCAACTTGCTGTAAGAGGCCAAAATTTATCTTGATTAAGCCAAATTGATAATTTTTCAGGCGTCATTTGTGGGTCTGTCTATTAACAGCATAACTCCAGAAGTTATAGATGGATCCGTATAGTACTTTATGTACGCAAATTTATGGACCTCCTGGCAGCTTTCTAAACTACAGCAAAGGCTGATTTCATATATTTCGTTTTGAACTTCTTTTCTTCAGGTTGTACAATTGAAAACTTCCATCGGGAACCTGCTGAAGGTTATCATTGAAGAGAACACGAACGATGCAGCACTGGCAAAGGTAAATGTAAATTTGTTTATATTTGGGAGGGGGGAGCATTTTGCGGTAAAAGTGGAAATGAAGTTTTCACAGTGTTTTAAGTTTGTGGTTGAAATAATAGTTATTTTCCCCATTTTTCCTGTCTTACAGGAAATCAAAGATCTGCTGGATGAAGATGCTGTAAACACAACATTGGTCGACAGTTTCTTGGAACGGGTAAGTACCTTTATTAATCACACGCTACGACTATACAAAAAGTTGAAAAGATTAGATGACTTTCTATGCATTTCACTGAACTATAAACAACAAATGAATCAGCATCTTTCCAGAGGCTCTGTATCAGAGGCTGTGCTTTTCAGAAGCTGTACTCTTCAAAGGCTACGCCATGTGGCCCCAAGCCCTTTCAGGAAAGTGTTCTGTACATTATAACTTACGTTTTGTTTACGACAGAAGAAAACAATGGATGAAACTCTGAAGAAAAGTTGGCAGCACCTCGGCTTTACTTTCTTCCACATCATCAAGCGGTTCCTGGACCTCGACAGCACACTCAACCCAAAAGGTAATATATATGACCAAAAATCAATATGGATAGAAAACCATTTGCCTCAACAAGAAGGAGACAAATAACAACAGCAGATGTGTGTGTGTGTGTGTGTGTGTGTGTGGCATTTGTATGTAGTAAAATATTTACAATATTTATAACACTTGTCTCTTCTCTTTTTTTCACCACGGGTATTTGATGACATGCTTGATATAACCTAGAAATAAATAATTTAAACTGCATTTAACGTGAAAATAAATATCATCATAATCAAGATCTTTATCAAATGCTTCCCTAAAAAACGATACAGTTAAGTTTTGTGCATACCTAATCTGAAGATCTGCCACCTAGAAATAGACAATTTTTTTCTTGAAGATTTTCAGAAGACAGAGGATGCAAAGCAGGCATGGGCGTTTTTCGAGGGCAACACGCTGTCTGTAGAAGTTATCAAGGACAACGAGATACAGAAGGTGCACTTCAGGATTCGGAAGAAGGTGAGACATGCAAACTCGATACCACATTATTCTAACGTGATAATTTGTAGTCTAGTTAGAATTAGTATCTAGCTTCAGTTGAAGATGCTGTTTGGTTGAAGGTCCATATTTGATGAAAACCATGAGAACACTAAGGAACTAGTGTGTTATGCTTTGAATTGGGTTTACTTGATCTGTAATTAGAATTAACAAGTAGGATTTTACCATGGGCAAAATACTGGTCAAGGAGGCCATCTATCACTCTTTTTGAGAAATGACATACAAATAAATTTGCTACCTACATTTGCAGAGAGCACCGTAACTGTCAAGGTAATCTTTGAAGTAGAAAGAGTCATAAGAAATATTAGTGTCACTGACGAAAGACGACATTGGATGCTACCTGAAACGTCTGACCGTTCCCAAAATCATATCCAGTTGCTTGAGTACATTAACTGTTTTTGGCATATCTTAGAACCTGGATGTCTAACCTTCACCGACGCATGAGAAATATTGTTCAATTGATGGTCCATGTTTAGGATCTTCTGCGTAACGAGGTGAAGGAGAAGCTGAAGTGGAGCGTGGATCGTTCGTCGCCTAGCAACAAGATCCGCGACTTCATTGATTGGTCCAAGGACATCCGCAGGGACATTAACTACCAGGCCTGGGTCCGGTCCCACAAGCTGGCGGCGTTCTTCATCGCACATGAGTGAGTAAACTTCAAACTTTATTGTACAATCAACTTGGTAGTCACAACGACTAAATTGCGCTGATTTTACAGTACATATACATTTGTAAAAGAACAATTCGTTTAAAAGACCATTAGCGTTAAAACAATAAAACATTATAGTAAGAAGTAGGAGTGCACAGTGCAGTGAAAGTCAAACTGTTTATTAATAACTTAAATGAACTCAATGAATTAGTTGATTGTGACAAAGAAGACATGTTGTTCGTTTGTTTGTCTAAAAGTATTTAAGTTGAGTTATAAGGAGTGAAGGTGCAAAAGCATTATGAACTACAGACTGAAAGGAAGGTCAAATTGGAAGTCAGAATGGTTTCCATGCAAGCTGGGAGTTTGAGTTTATTGTTCTACCCTTTAGCCCTTTTTTATCTGAGATAGAGTGGAAGAAAATTCCATAATGTTGACAAAATAAATAAAAAAAAATTAAGGTGGTGGTAATTCTTTGCTTTCTTGTTCCAGAGTGTTCTGGAACCGCGCCATCATTTTCCTGACCCTGGTCATCAACATCTTCATGTTGTCCACGTGGAACGCACCATGTCCTCAGCACTATGGGTCAGTATTCTGCAAATCTACTAATATCTGTAGTATCGTTAAGACTGTGCCTTTTAAAAAAAACGTCTTCAATGCAAACTTCTTCAGCCTTCAAACATATCCATTACAACTCACCGTAAGGGCCATACGCAGACACACTGATACACACACACACACACACACACACACACACACACACACACACACACACACACACACACACACACACACACACACACACACACACACACACAGTCAAATACACACACACACAGACACACACACGCGCGCGCAGACACACACACACACACACACACACACACACACACACACAGAGACAGAGAGACACACTACACACACACACACACACACACACACACACACACACACACACACACACACACACACACACACACACACACACACACACACACACACGAATACCAAAAACAATTTTTCATGTGGGGGTGGGTTAGTTCATGTAGGTAATAAGTATTACCAGCCTTAGCCAGTGTTTGTAACATGACTGTGTTCTCCCCCTCCAGGACCAGAGCGAACGCCACGTGTGCGAGCCCGGAGCCGAAGACGCCCCACGGGATCCTGTGGAGCGCGGACAACGGGCCTTACGAGGTGACGATCTACGTGCTGGGCGGGATCCACAACATCCTGTCCTTCTGCCTCATGATCAGCTTCTTCCTGTCCAACAGGCTCAGGCTTCCGGACTGGAACAACACCAAGGCATGGTTCAGGTAAAAAAAGTTTAAGTTTACGTCTTGCTTTATGCAGAGTGCCAATTATTCGTTGCCACGTGAACCATCTTGGTGGCAAAGAACGTCCTGTTTTACAATATTAGCCTTCCCCTTGTACACCAGTGTCTCTTTTATAGCTAAAAGAGTTGGTCAAGAGTATGTAAACCCGCACCAATGTAAGACTGCCAACATTTCCAATTTCATTAACATGAAAAGTTACATGTAAAAACCCGACGTATTCTATTCCTCAACTCAATCTTGCAAAGGAAAAGCTCAAAGTTGTAGGGACTAATGAGTCTTTAAAAAAAAAGAAACATAGTAACTAAACACACCAACTCTGGTTTCGTAGTCTATAGTAGAATGTTCACTGAAATCGAACCCAATCACTTGGCATTTATGAGTCTCTGTTGTGTTTTCAGCAAAAACTTTCTGGGCATAGAGATCCTGAATGCACAGAAGCAGAGGGTCTCCAAGCTCGAGATACAAGTGTTCAGTCTGAAGACTCTGTACTATGTGGTATGTGAATTCATCCTGTTTTTAATAGATGATGTACAAGCTATTTAGAGGCATTAGTGTATTACATTATGAGATAAAATATTTTTGTCATTCTATTGCCTAAAACAGTAAAATTTCCAAACTAGACTAGACTTAAAAGAAAAACACCAAAGGACAACTCATTTTGTTATGACATGCTACACATACATTTGTTTAGATAGTTCAAGTTTACTGTAAGTCCACATTGCAGCTAGGAGTGGAAGTATGTTGTACATTTTTTTGTTCAGATAACTTTTCCATAAGTCCCCAACACAGTTACTAAGCTACAATATTATCTCAAAAGTTCATCTGTGTTAGTAGAAGTCATTATGAAACAAGTTTGCTCATTCATTGACAAAGACTGGAGTTGTACAGTCGAGAATTTGTGTGACTCAAAATTTCTTGTGTTGGCAATTGCAGTTCAAACTTGTTTCATTTTAAGTGACAATATGTTCCCGTTGTCAGGCGTACCTGATATTCTCCATCCTGGGGACTGTGTTCTACGGCTACTTCTTTTTTAGTATATTTGTTTTTAATAACATGTGCGAATAAACAAACAAACAAACGCACAAACAAACAATATGTTCTCTGGCTTTCCCAGGCGTGCCTGATATTCTCCATCCTGGGGACGGTCTTTTACGGCTACTTCTTCTGCTTCATTTATTATATTTGTTTTTAATAACATGTACGAATAAACAAACAAACAAACAACATGTTCCCTTTCTCCAGGCGTACCTGATATTCTCCATCCTGGGGACTGTGTTCTACGGTTACTTCTTCTGCTTCCACCTGATCCACATCGCCGTGAAGAACCAGCTACTCATCAGGGTCATCTCATCCGTCACACTTAACGGTGCGTTTTTTTGCTTAAAGTTAAAACTTTAGATCCAACATAATAAAGTTCTCCTAGAGCTTTCGACCAGCCTCTCTTTATTGTGTTGGATCGAAAGTTTCAACTTTAAACATGTGACTACCAACACGGATGGACTTTCATAATGGTTTGTTTTTGTTTGTTTGTTTGATGGTTGTTAATTAACAGGAATACCCTTAAGGAGTCAATGTGTTTGTATCTGTCTCTCTCTCTTTCTGTATGTCTGTGTGTGTGTACCTGTGTGTGTGTGTGTTTGTATCTGTGTGTGTGTTTATGTCTGTGTTTGTGTCTATGTCTGTGTGTGTCAAATTCTTCGACCAGGCCTGAATAAATCTTTGCTACCTTATATTCACAGGGAGGTCGCTGTTGTGGGTATGCGTCCTGGCCATCATCTTCATCTACATCTACGCAGTGATCGGGTTTGCCTTCTTCAGGGGCCACTTTAACGAAGAGAAAGGCCAGTTCTGCGAGTCACTGGGGCAGTGCTTCGTCTCCACCATGCGGTATGGCCTCATGGAAAACCTCCATAAAGTAAGTACATGTACTTGAATACTTGAAATAATCTAACTTAACTTAATTTAATTTGGTTCAATTTTATTTTATTTCATCTATTGTCGTCTTTTTTTCTTATTTGTGAATAAAGAAACTTGTCACTGAAATACATCTTTGGACTTTGAACATTAAAATTCAATTTTAGAAAAAATCATACATGAAAAAAATGTTTTAAGCCTTTCTTGTGACCTTCTGTAGATTTATATTTTGCATGATGTATTATTTGAACACAAAATACTCAACAAACCACGAAAAACAAAAAAAGCCATGAAGGTACTTTGTATTTTGTTGCTCCTGTCTTAATTAAAAAAAGTAATAATCATCTTTCAAAGCCTTTGGTGACGACCTTGTACTCGTTCTATCCACTAGCCCCTCATCCCGCCATCTTGGGTTACTTTCGAGGACTATGCCATCAAACTACTTTGGGACCTGACATTCTGGGTCATAGTCACCACGATCGGCCTCCGCATTGTCTTTGGCATGATCGTGGACGCCTTTGTGGCCCTTAGGAACAAGAAGGTACGGATGAGTAAAATTTTGCTTCGCTGTTTTTTGTACGCTTGCACTAGGCGATCCTGCCTCCAGCGGGGGTAACGTTCGCTTCGTATGCGCTCCGACTCTTCTGGTACATGGCCTTCTGGGTCACCCTCATCATGGTCGGGCTCCGGCTCATCTTTGGTATAGTTGTCGGGGGGTTCGTCTCATTGAGGAACAAGAAGGTAATTAGTGATTAAGTCTTAGAAGTGGATTTCATTTTTGAACTTAAAGCAAACACTTCTACAGGCATAGTGAAAAAGATTGGAGATTTTTAGTCAAAAGTTGAGTAGGTCAAATTGATTTTTTGGCAATTGCAATTAAACTTTGATTCAAAGTTACTTTTTACCGACACGATGAATTAATAGTTTAGAGCTTCCACGGTCACATGCTATGTCTACGGATGTGTTTTAACGTGTTTGCATTAACTTTTAAAATGGAATCCACTTCTAACTTTAAATTTCACATTCAGAAGTGCTGGAAAATCGTATTGTAATAAGAGTTTAGCAACAAAGAGAAATTTTCCAGCTTTTTATTTTTGCACTAGAGTTTGACTTGTGGTATTTTTTTCCAGTGGCAAGCTGACTTTGACATGGCAAACATCTGTTTCATCTGTGGAAGGACCAACTACGACTTCGAGCGATTTGGAAAGGTATGAAATTCAAAATATTTTTGTTATGTAAAAGATTATTTCTACTGCTATGTGCTTCATATACATATACATTTCAAAGTTTAAGACACTGGTAGTGACACGGAAAATATAATCTTCATTTAGAGTGATTTCTGCCAATTTTTCTTTTCAAATTATTATTTTGCAGAAAGGTTATGATCATAAATTATCAAGGCCAACATTGTCTTTATCTTTTACAAGATTTTGTTTAGTAAAAAAAACGCAGAATGTGATAATTCATTTGTGTTTTCCTGTGGCGTCGGTGGCTCAACGGTTAGAGCGTTGGACTCGGAACCGAGAGGTCCCTGGTTCGATTCTCACTGTGGCCCTACGTTGCACCCTTGGGAAAGGCACTTCCCCACCTATACGGTGGAGTGACGCCCACCGAGCCTGTTAGGCTAATCTGTTTGTTTGTGTTTGTACCAGGGGTTCCGCCGGCATGTGAAGAACGAACACAACATGTGGTCCTACCTGTTCTTCTTCATCCACCTGGACGAAACCAACGAGACCCAGTACACCGCCATCGAGTTCCACGTCGCTAAACTGGTAAACTCTATCCCTTCCTTAAGTGTAAAACAGTAATATGAGAATAGTTTTATCAGGTTGGTACGTCACAAAGTAAGAGGCTCTTTTTACACAACCAAGTGTGTTTTTCACAGCCGACGTTTGGGTGACTACGAGTATCTGTCAAAGACACTAAGGAAGGTGATAGAAGGTCACCGAAACGTCGGCTGTGAATAAAACACTTGGTTAACAAGAGTCTCTTTACTCAGTAATATGAGACCCACAGTGGAACTTAAGTATAAGATTTGTGTGGGTCTCTGGATGAAGGATTTAGCACTTGGGACTAGTATAGTAGTGTGTAATATTGGCTCTTTCACCAATTGGTGTTGGCGTTGTGTTGGCGCATTCAAGGTTTTTAAGTCTAATTCTTGATTACGCGTTCAGACTTCTTGATTACAAGTATAAACCTCATCATCCTATTTCATAATTACTTTGTTATCACTTTCTTATTTATTTTCGTTTACAGTTGAGTAAACTCTTTAGTCACTAACATTTAAAACATATCTATGATTGATTGTGTGTTACTTGAATAGATGAAAAACGAAGCGTACGAGTTTTTCCCTGTGAACCGTGCCTTGAGCCTGGACAACAAAAAGGACGCTTACGACTCCAAACTGGACAACCTGGTCCTACAGGTGGATCAGCTAGTCAAGAGGCAGAAGGAGGAGGTTTGTAGTTTTTTGTTGCATTTTCGTAAGGGGGGAAATATATTTTGAGACAACACGAAATGAAACTTTGGAAAAGAGCTAAGGGTGTTTTCACAGATCAATCAACCTGTACTTCGATGAAGGTTAGACATCCAGGTAATACGATACGCCAAAAAGAAATTACTCAAGCAACTGGATATGATTTTGGAAACGGTCAGACATTTCAGCTAATTGTCTTAACTTTATTTGCATATCAATCAATAGTTTGGGTTTATAAACCTGCATTTCTCCTCTTGTCTCTCAGTCACTGACGAAAGCTAGTGGATACTAGCTGAAACGTTTGACCCTTTACAAAATCATAGTTGCTTGAGTAACTGCTTTTGGCAATGAACCTGTAGATTCTGCAAATATCAATTGTCTTCTCTGGCACTACCAGTGGAAAATTAGATCGTCAGTTCAATGTTGCCTTTATCTCAGGAAATAGATGCCAATAGAACAAGGTCATCCACCAGGAGGCCCATATTTGACCTTGACATTTGTCTTTCTAAGACTTACCATCATATCAAATATCATCACAATCCATGACGGCGTTATGAAGTTATGCTGACTACAAATGTGCGGAAACACAAATACACACACAGGCACACACGGACACACCAAAGGCAATACCTCCATTTTTCATGGAGGTAATAAGACACTTTCTTTGCTTGCAGGATGCGCAGAAGCGTCGTCAGGAGGAGAAGATGAAGCAGCGGGAGTGGGAGGAGAAGCACCGGGCGGACTCAGCTCACACCCCGGCACTCACCATCAAGTCCGGCTCACCCGGGGAGGACACTGATCTCTAGACAGTTTCAGTTTATTTGTTTTACCAGTAATTACAGCTCAGGCCATTTTGGCCTGCTTTTCAGGTAATCCTGGATACATATATAATTAAAATTGATTAGATCACAGCAAATTAACCTTTTTACGGCTGTCGGTGGCAAAATGTGCAAATGCTGTCACATTGCCGCACCAAATCCACGTCCATAGTGTGTTTTTGACACACAGTTTAATAGACGTCTGTGTAACACAAACTCTGCCGTCCGCGGCTTTGGTGGCCCCTCCCCGCAGGGGGGGGGGGCGCTGGATGTGGGGAGGCCGGCAACAGTAAAGCGAACTGATCTCTAGACCACAGCAACCGTAAAGCGATTTAATCAGGCTAACTGACCTCTAGACCACAGCAAATTAACTTTTTACTATCATGACAGTTTGTTTGTGTTGGTAGTTACATGTGTAAAATTTAAAACTTCTATATAGTTGTCACACCTAGAGCTTTCGACCAGTCACTCTGATATTCCTCCATAGACTGACCCGCTCAACTGCGACGGCTGCCAACATTCTCACACCCCAGCTCTCACCATCAAGTCAGGCACACCCGGGGAGGACACTGATCTCTAGACATTTATAACAGTTTATAACGGTTTATTCATAAAAACCCAGCCTCGCAGCCTGTACAAAAACACGCGGAATAACACTGATTTTTTTAGAGTTACTTGTCTGGCAAATACAAATTAACATTGCAATACATAATTATACAAACACACGAACAAAAACATTACAAAAAGCCTCACATCGGCACTAAAGTAAAGACCAGAGAGTCATAAGAGTCTTACTGCGAAGACTCGTTGTACAGGTATATTGCCATGTGTAAGAAAGAGTTTTTCACAGACCACA
Source organism: Branchiostoma belcheri (assembly GCF_001625305.1). Taxonomy (NCBI): domain Eukaryota; kingdom Metazoa; phylum Chordata; class Leptocardii; order Amphioxiformes; family Branchiostomatidae; genus Branchiostoma; species Branchiostoma belcheri. The sequence goes on from NW_017804564.1 coordinate 1,400,694, forward strand.
GCAAATTAAACTTTATACGGCTCTCGGTGGCAAATGTGCAGATGTTGTCACATTGGCACACCAAATCCGTAGTGTGTTTTTGGCACACAGATAGACATATTAGCCTAAGAGGCTCGGTGGGCGTCACTCCACAGTACAGGGATGGGAAGTCTTGTATACGTGAAGTGCCTCTCCCTTTTTAGTATCATGAAAGTTCATGTGTGTTGGTATAGCTACATGTTCAAAGTTAAAACCTTTGATCCAACACACAGAAGTTAATTTTGAAATATTGTTTTTCTAAGATAATGACTTTTAGGCGACCTCTACACAGGAAAATAGATTCTAACGTTACATCTGATGATACTGCATTAACGGAAATTCTGTTAACTCAGGAAGTGAATACATACTGGCAAATTCCTCACAGTTTTATCTTTTCATTCTTTGTAAAATCTTGATTAGAAATCTTGGACAAACAAGTAAACGAATGCAGATGACACCGAAACTGAAAAGAAACTCATACGTTGAAAAGAAACTCATACGTTGGCCAAGTCTTTTAATGGCAAGCAATCTAGATTTCATATTTGTAACTCAATTCTGTTGATGTTTTTAATGAAGCGTTAATTAGTTAAGTTCTTAAGTTAAAAGTTATTTAAGTAAGTGCAATAGATATTTAAGCAAGACAATCTTATTTTCAGTATAACTGAAACTTGCAATAATAGATTTATTGTTATGATAGTATGTATTTATTATAAAACTGATCATGGTAAAACCAATAATAGAGCTAATTATTGGTTATTGTTCCTTTAGATTGTATAATCAAGGGCAGCAAACGTTCTTTTGTGCTAACATTTTCTTTGTTATTTTGCTTGCATATATTAATGGTTATCAATATTATTGCTACAGATTATTTATTTAGAAGCTAATGTTCCTGGACGGAAATATTGTTTTGAGTGACAATAATTAATCATTTTATGTTTGTATGCATATGTTTGTGTTCCGATGTCAGTGGGTAGGGATTGAGTTTCACTTGATTGACAAGGTTTTGACCCGGTATGACTTGGGTTTAGGATGTTGTCACCAGGAGTGTGTAATGGAACATAAACCATTGTGTAATATCGGACTAAGTCATACAATAAAGTTAATATGACAAGCGCCCTGCAGGCAAATTTGAATAGCTAATGAATAAAAGATGGGTAAAACCTGTGTGTGTGTTTGTGTGTGTTTGTTTGTGTGTGTGTGTGTGTGTGGTTTAGAGTAGAAGAGAATGTAGACGTTTTACTGAAGCAGTGAGATGCAACATTTGATGTGACATCTCGTCTTTAATGCAACAGAAACAACAACACCAACTACCATCAGGAAAACTGTAGGTTACTTAACATACATCAATACAACACGTGTCCTGTGCTGACCTCTTAACCTCTGTGTCATGTGATTGTTCTCGCCAGTAGCTGAAGAAAATGGCGGATATCGTCTGAAAGCTTCGCGCTTTGACATTTTTAAGTCACGTGTATTAGTTTTGATCCTTCTTGTTATAATAATAATAATAACTGTTCTTGGCTGTAAATTAGCAGACTACAATTAGCAAACTACAATTGACAGGCCAAATCAGTGTATGTCTCTGTACAGTTCAATCCATCTTCGTTTGTCTCTTGCTAAGTGTCTAAGATTTTTCAGTACGTGAGACTCGAGTCTGATGTTATGATTGAGATAAAGTTTACAGTCGTCGACAAGGCTACTGAGGAGACCTTCACGTGGTCTTCCTTGTCTGAGTTTTTTGCTTAACGCGACACTGAGGACCTTCCTGAGGACCTTCCTGTTACTATGCATCAATTTGTATGCACTACTAATATCATGATCAAGACAGTGTGACTACCAGACTTTATATTCATTCATATTCAATACGTCTTTTTACTTCATCTTAGTCATCTACAATGTTTTTTTACTCAATTGTTATTGCATAAGCAAAAGAGACCACATCATTGTTACAGGACTACATGAAAAGGACTGAAACATCTCTTCTCTATAACAGGTACTGTAACACCATACTCCAGGCACTCCTCACTCAGTTTTCTTCTTGGTTTGCTATTTTTATTTTATGACTTGTGATTATTTATAATTAATCCCTATTTCTACCAGGTTGCGTGTTACGTAGTCAACAGACTACCATGTTATTACTATCATTCATTCAAGCCAGAAACAGCCAAAAATGAGCTCCATATAAGGCCTACAAGGCTAGGGGGTGGTACAGGATAGTATAGGGTGGAGGATGTTACTTCAGCACCAAGGCCAGGGATGGTACAGAATAGTACAGGGTGGGGGAAGGCACTTAAGCAACAAGGCCAGGGATGGTACAGTATAGTACAGGGGGGGTAGTAGATCAGCCCTAAGGCCAGGGATGGTACTGAATATTACAGGGTTGGGGATGGTACGGTATAGTACAGGGTGGGTAAAGTAGGTCACCTACGATTTTAAAGGATGAGTTTGGTACAAGTTTGTATGTGAAACTCGACTTCTTGATTTCTATAATCAAAGTGCTGTTTAGAATCATTAGAATTAGATTATCATGCCTTTCGTTTCTTGCAAATGTAGGGCAGGAGCTCGTCGCATGGCTTTTTAGCCCATTCGCCACGTCGTCCTCTTCCAGCTTTGAACAGCCAACTTATTTTTTCCTATTAAAAGTAAACACCAATGGTAACTCTTACTTTATTGTTACTACATTCCAAATATTTGTGTCTATTCCTTTGGCAAGACTGAATGTTTTGGGAATGCTCAATGCTTTTGAGGCAAATTCGAGATGGAAAAATATAGAAGGCATGCATTCAAAGGATATTCTGCAATATTAATATTCCTACATCATCCCCACAGCATTCGTTAACATTCTCATTGCATTTATGGGTCTACTTTGAATACATACATACCGAATTTCGAAGAATGCACATCAAATAGGAAGAGTAACTATACAATTCATCTTCATTCAGGTGGCAATATAGCTCATTCTCTAGTATGATGGCTACTTAATTAGGCATTTTTGAAAAAAGAGTAGCCACTTTAACCCTAGTGTCAATAGCTCAAACCTTACAGCCTGGTCTCACGCAGCTTATACCTAAGGTACAAAATTTTGTGTTACACCTAAAGGTGCTTTACTGTTAATGAGAGACAAACGAAACACACCTCGCGGGATCTGTAGTATATAGTAGCACAGCATTCCTTCTTCTTGACAAGAAAGAACGTCTTACTCGCCCAGCATGTGCCAATCTTCTCCGGAGTCCAGTTCTTGTAGGATAGTGGTGACCCATCTGTCCATCTTGAGGCACCACGAGTGACATGTAGGCCAAGCCAGACCGTAGGATAGCGTCCTGTTTCACAGCCAAGAAAAGATAAAAAATATTTGCACAAGAATAATACAAAGCACTTACAACATATAACAACTCTTACGTACACAACAACTTGCATACTATAATACGCATATACCTTGCAAAAGACGACTTACTCTATGTGGTGAGAATGTGCTTCTACAGCTCGTGGTTCTCAGTAATTGGTAGCATTTCTAACATTTCGCTCTCCTTTTCTATGATGCCCCATGACTTTCTATGAAAATGTCAGAACAACAGATTTCATAAGCCTGATTTGTTTTTATTTCTTTACTTCAGGCATGACTCGCCCATATAAAACATACAGATGAAAATAAACATAATAACAAAAGTAAATATATGTCTATAAATACAGACGGGAACACATATTGCGAAAGAATTTGTTGTGGAACAGATTGGATAATGTTTGAGGACTTGGTGTGGTCCTATTCTTGAAAAAATCACCAGAGAACCAACAAGTTCTGCATGTCTGATAAAAGATTTGATTTGATAAAATCCTTACCACATTTTGGCACATCACAGTATTCCCATCTACTCCTGCGATCCATGGTGTAGCACCAAACCCCGTCCACGCCGTCAGGATTCCGGCAGTAGTTCTGCTCCAGTCCAGACGATGGGTAGTTAGCAGGTGTCCTGGTGTGTTCATGAGGCGTCTGACTGTCCCAGCGCTGACACTTCTTGCCTGTTTTGGTCACAGCGACCGTTCCCCGGTAAGATGACCCCTTGCCTTCCTGGCACTTTTGTGCTATTTCCGCAGTGAAAGAAATGTTTAATCAATATAAGTCCTGCTCAATTTATCTAGTTACACAAGGAATTTAAATATATAAATATATATTCTTATATTGTAGATATTTATATGTATTTATTTCTTTCTCTGTATATATATATATATATATATATATATATATATATATATATATATTTATCTTGACTGTATATACATGTAACTCCTTATATTTTCTCAGCTCATTGCTCTATAAAATACAGTCCGCAGTTAATTGACTATCGTCTCTGTTAGTATATGCCCAGTGTTGAACAAAGTACAACAATTATTATAGTAGAGGGGATTCATTTCTCAAGCTTACCTCAAGCTAAAGGTATAAAAAGTACTATTAGCATAGGAAACAAATCACCTTTAGTGTTGTATTGTAAAAATGTAATGATTATATTGTCATAATATGTTTTTATACAATGTACGGGACATGTAACTCAGCCTTCAGGCTGTGAAGTGTTTCAAATAAAACCCGCTTTATTATTATTACCTACCAAAATGTCTGATTGAGTTAGTGACGAAGTTGTTTTCATCTCTGCTTTTGATAGAAGCCAGCTGTGCACGGTGCTGCTTACATCGTGAGTTTGCTGTAGACCAGCTGACAAGGTCCATTATCGGCTTGTAGCAGTGGTTCTTGTACTCCTTCCACCCGCTCTGGCATCGTAGGGCTGTAACAAACAGTAAGCTAACACCTACTGGATACCTATGCCTGTACGTACATGTAACATCTGTGTCCATAATATCATCAGGGTCCATAATATCGCCACCTTGAGAAACAGTGTGCTTAAAGATATTTTTACTGCAACATACTTTTGGTATGCACTCCTTCACACAACAAATGTACATACCTAGGGTATTTTGCAGTTAAAATATCTTAAAGCAAACTATTTCTCAAGGTGGCGATATTATGGACCCTGGTGATATTATGGACACAGATGTTAGAGTTTTTTGTAGACCAACTGACGTTGTCACTCACAAACGTAAAATGATATAACTGTGGTTGTTGTATTCCTCCTATCCACCTTGGCCTCCAAAAGCTGTTACAAACAGTACGTTTAAAATAACCTAACACCAAATTGTTTCAGATGCCTAGCAATATGAATTTGCTTTAGACCAACTGACTTTGCTGCAGTACCAAGGTCATGCACCAGGAGGCCCATATTTGACCTTGACCTTTGTCTTCCTAAGACTTATCAGCATAACAAATGTCATCACAATCCATAAAGGCGTCATGAAGTTATGCTGACTGCAAATGTGCGGTAACACAAACACACGCACAGACACACAGACAGACACGCCAAAAACAATACCTCTATTTTCATGGAGGTAATAATGAGACTAGAGTTGTCAACTCAGATAATGTACCTAAATGCTATGTGATAAACTACTCAGAAAAAATTCACCTTGCTGACAGTTTCGTCCAGTCCATCCAGTTGAGCAGGTACATTTGTATCCGCCATATAAGTTCGCACAGCGTCCATGTTGACATGGATTCCTCCGACACTGGTCAACCTCTGTGCAGTAAATAACAATACAATTGTTAACTCATAGACAGTCACTAAACGTGAGAGTGCAGGTGGTCAAACATAAGAGTCCAGAAAATCAACATAACTCACCTTCCTGAAATCCCTGTGCGTGTCTGTATGAAGTTGTAGCTTACTTACTAAAAGCACACACTTTTCTGACCTAGTGTACAGAAAGTAACTCACTCTGTTGACAGGTATGCCCAGTCCATCCAGGTGAGCAGGTGCATTTGTATCCGCCATCATTGTTAACACAGGTTCCACGTCGGCATGGGTTTTTGATGCACTCGTTGATGTCTGATTGTGTAATGATAAAACGTATTATCAAGAAATGACAAAAGAAAGGAAAAATAGAAATACGATACTTCATGTATAAAACGAGCGTGATAGCTAAAGTCGAGGTATTCACCTTTCTGACAGTTCTGTCCAGTCCATCCAGGTGAGCAGGTACATTTGTATCCGCCATTTAAGTTCGAACAGCGTCCATGTTGACATGGTTTGCTGGTGCACTCATTGATGTCTGTATGAAAGAAATGTAAAGCAGTTACAGCTGAACTGATTGAAAATATGCCTACAGCAGATAACAGCATAAACACTTTTCTTTCATAGTGTCCAGAAAAGGATCTCACCTTGCTGACAGTTCTGTCCAGTCCATCCAGGTGAGCAGGTACATTTGTATCCGCCATCTTTGTTCACACAGTTTCCATGTTGGCATGGTTTGCTGGTGCACTCATTGACGTCTGTGTGATAAAGAGAGAAATATTAGTAAGAACTTTATGAAAAATAGCAATAAAATTCTTCAGAAAGAAATTTTAAGGCAGAATAGAAAATAGAAACTCACCATGCTGACAGTTCTGTCCAGTCCATCCAGGTGAGCAGGTACATTTGTATCCGCCATCTTTGTTCACACAGGTTCCATGCTGACATGGGTTTCTGATGCATTCATTGATATCTGCTTGCGTGATGATAAAACTTATGATTTATAAGAAATGAAAAAAGAAAGGACAAAACAGATTGAAATATGAAAAAGAGCGTGATAGCTACACTCCATGTAGTCACCTTGCTGACAGTTCTGCCCAGTCCATTCTGGTGAGCAGATACATCTGTATCTGCCACGATGTTGGTTCACACAGCGTCCATGATTTTGGCATGGTTTTGTAGCACACTCATCTATGTCTATCAGATGATGGGTAAAAATTTCGATAAGTAAGTTAGTTATTAGCATTTTGTTCACACAGGTTCCAGCTGGCAAGATCTAAAGGAGCACTCATTGATGTCTCATGTGTAAGAATGAATCTCATTATTAAGCAATAAAAAAAAGAAAATTAGTTGGGAAATGTTCTTGTGTGAAAAAGGAAGATAATAGCTACGGTTAAAGTGCTCACCTTGCTGACAGTTCTGTCCAGTCCATCCAGGTGAGCAGGTACAGTTGTATCCACCATCTTTGTTCACACAGGTTCCCGTGTTGGCAGGGT
>NW_017804564.1:1407833-1423559 GCF_001625305.1 Branchiostoma belcheri
CTCCAATTCTTGCACTCATTGAAGTCTGTGTAATAAAAAAAATACATAACACATATAAAACCAAAAGAATATCTAGACCAATAAGCCACGGCAGTATATTTACTTTTTGTAAAGGAAGGAGAACAAAAAGACACAAAATAATCTTACCTTTCTGACAGTTCAGTCCAGTCCATCCAGTTGAGCAGGTACATTTGTATCCGCCATCTTTGTTCACACAGGTTCCGTGTTGGCATAGGTTTGTAGCACACTCATCTATGTCTATTCAATGATGGAAAAATTCGATAGGTACGTTTTTTAGGACGTTTAGCATACTGAACATTAAATAAAGCTCAAACAAAGAAGAATTCTCTTTTACCTCTACAACTATATAGTACTGGGCAAAGCCTTCGATAGCCATCCGCCATCTTTCTTCCCACAGGTTCCATGTTGGCAGGGTTTGCTAGTACATTGATGTCTAAGTAATGACAGAAAAAAAAACACGTACCTAAAACCCGAGTGTATCTTTAGAAATTAGCCATAGTAGTGAATTTAAACCGTGAAAGTGAGTGAACACGCAAAAGTACACACTCACCTTGCTGACAGTGCTGTCCAGTCCATCCAGGTGAGCAGGTGCATTTATATCCGCCATATTTGTTCACACAGCGTCCATGTTGACATGGTTTTGTAGCGCACTCATCTACGTCTATTAGATAATGGGAAAGTTTAAGTTAATAGCAATCAACATACATCAGGTAGTAAAGATTAACATGCCAAAATTATTCAGTCAAATACAGAAAAAGATAAGTCTACTACAGAAGGACTTCAAGGATCATAACTTGCTACCATGTACCAAAACCTGTCAACACAACTAAGCATGATCCAGTTACAAAACAGGAAAATAATTTTATTCTAAAAAGAAGGAAATATAGTATTTTTGCTGCACGTAGAGAAGGACTTATGTCCAATTTCATAAATAAAATCGCACCTTGCCGACAGTTCTGTCCAGTCCATCCAGGCGAGCAGGTACATTTGTATCCACCATCTTTGTTCACACAGGTTCCATGTTTGCATGGGTTTCTGATGCATTCATTGATGTCTGTATAAAAGAAATGTACATGTAGCGGCTGTAGATGAGTTGAATAAAACAAACCTGGCAACAGAACTAATGTCTTGGTTTTGTACTAAATGCAAAACGGCACCTACCTTGCTGACAGTTCGGTCCAGTCCATCCAGCTGTGCAGGTACATTTGTATCCGCCATCTTTGTTCACACAGATTCCATGTGGGCAGGGTCTGCTGGTGCACTCATTGATGTCTGAGTGACAAACAATTATCAATGAAAATTTGGTGGTACGTGTTTCTACCTTTCAAAAACAATCACTGATTTAAAAATATTCTACTAACTTTTAATTTTACGTGACTGATGAATCTCAACAAATGTCAATGTGTCATACATAGATAACGTTATACACATTATAAAGAGTAGGAATTCAAATGGAAATGGGAAGATTTACAAAATAGAATGCTAGATGTTAAAAAAGAATCCACCTCGCTGACAATTCCGTCCAGTCCATCCAGGTGAGCAGGTACATTTGTATCCGCCATCTTTGTTCACACAGGTTCCATGTTGGCAGGGTTTGCTGATACACTCATTGATGTCTGTGTTATATCGAAAGAGACATCAGACAATATAGCTAAGACCTAGTTTGTACTATTGTAAAGAAACCATGACATTTCCTTAATTTTACTAATGTGAGTGACAACAGAAAAGACAAAAAAAAAAAGAATCCACCTTGCTGACAATTCCGTCCAGTCCATCCAGGTGAGCAGGTACATTTGTATCCACCGTCTTTGTTCACACAGCGACCATTCAGACAAGGATCCTTAATGCAATTGTCTGCAATGACAGTACCTTGACAAAATGTTGCAAGTTTAAGCTTTTTGTTGCCTTGCTCACAGGATTGTCAATTCCATACAGGCCTGGTGTATAAAAGGACACCTTGCACAATCAAGTACAGCCTCTATAACTTTTAACTTATCTAACAATTTGTGGGCCCCCATATAGCTTCTCTTATCTACAGATCATTTCTATAGTAGGTCATCTTAGGCAGTTTTGAAGGTATGTCCAAGAAAAATGTGTGGTCTTACCTGTTGTTGACACAAGTGTGGGGGTAACTGGCAAGGCCTCTTCATTTTCAGTGACGTGTGAATCTGGGTCAGTTGAGTTCTTCCATCCTGATAGCAGAGACAGCGTGGTCAAACTGACGACAACTGAGCTCTTCTTGTCGTAGGGTCCGGTCTGCCAAGTGGTGCCAGACTTTGGCGGAGTTATGGGTGAAGTCAGATGAGAAGCGTCCGGGTCATTTGTCGTGAAGGGCGTCGTCCCCCATGAAGTGGTCAGTACCAAACCGTCAAGATCCTATATTTATTTATTCATTTATTACAATTCACCACATGTACATGGAAGGCATGGTGCGCACCTTTTCAAGGCCACCATGCCGACAAATGAATAGACAATGTGCATTAAAAAATACAAAACAGTGATAATGTATATACATTACAGTTAAAGCAATAATAACTAGACTTGTAGCGTGGCAGGTGGTGCAGCCACACGACAGCACCCAGGCGCACGGCATCTCCACACTGAAATATTGGTTGAATCTATTGTGCATAGACAACTGACACTTTGTCTTGAGCCGCCACTTCAGTTGGACTCAACGCGTTAGCTCGCAATGCCCTGGTCTCGACGTCCAGGTCTATAAACATGTATTCAGTTTAGAAATCCCTGGACGTTATATACCCCGAGAGGAACATTGACCAGTAATGTGTAGAAGTAAAAGTAGAAATCCCAAGTTAAGTAATGATGCCTTGCTATTTAAAAAAAAACAACATATCATATGACACACACAGTTGTGCAATGCACTACAGCAGGGGGCTGGTCCGCTGGTAGTGCTGTGTGTTTGACCTTCCCACACTCTTTCTCACTCTCCTATGTGCTGAGTGCTAAGCAGAGAAAGAAGTGTACCATCTTTTAAAAGTCTTTGGTATGACCCGGCCGGGGTTTGAACTCACGACCTCCTGGTTACAAAGCGAGCATTCTACCAATTGAGCTATTGCACCGTTCTTAAACCGGTAAATCCCCAGAAATTACTAATTTTTGGTAGTCAGTTGGTCCTATTGCAACTAAAAAAATTGTGCTTACCTGTCTTTTTTTGAGGAGACTGTTAGATTGCAAACCTTCGGCGATGAAGCCTGCCGCTACCACCAGAAGTCCACAACTCACTATGATCCACCAAAGGTCCCCAGATCTCAACATATTCCATAATCCTACAGCATAACAACATCGACAAAACTACATTAAAACTAGAAAGGTAACAGTTGCAATGCAAATGCACAATATTTACCTTCACATGGTCTAGCACAACAAACTACAGCACTACTTTGTTCTTACTAAAATACATTTCACATTATACAGTGGCCAGCGACTTGCTACATAACGTAACGCAACACCACAGGGTGTTTGCAACAGCACTAGTTACCATGGTGACAAACGACTGGTCTAGGTCATTGACCTTATGTGTTTGGGACGAAAAGAAGAATACACAGCAAAAACTACATATTTTCCTTCTGCGAAGGTAAACGTAATCACAACTAACATTACTACAATATACAAATGCACTGGCTATGATAAGCCAATAATGGCAGATATAATGTAGATAAATGGTTATAGGTTTAGCATGAATTTTGTGGTGTATGCACTCGTACATTTTTCGTTGGAGAATACATCATAAAATGGTCAATCATTGATGCATTTGAAAGACTTTGTACAACTGTGGTGGACACCTCCAAACCCTTACAATCTTGGTGGTAGTAGAAATGTCGACAAAGTGTAAATATGAATGTTTTTAATTTTATGATAGACCTCTCACCTCTCGGTACAATTTGCATGTTGTGTGTGGTTATGTAGTTGTAGTTATAAGCATTACCATGTTGTTACGATAGTAGTATGTAGTTAAACGACTCCAGGAAGAATAGTATGTATGGCAACTCATGTCAGATCGGTCTAATAAACAAATAAACAAACATGTACCCAGCTCATACAGATGTAATTGATCTGGACATACCCCTGATTTTGTGACCCAATCCAGCATTATCACGATCTTTGTCTCCGTCACCCTTTGTCCCTGGCGGCGTGTAGAAGTCATCGCGGCCGGGATGTTCGTTCTCAGGCAAATCTACAACATGGTCTCCCATGTCAAGATGTCGATTGGTCGAAGTACGGTTCAACCCAGAGTCCCCATCATCATTTACCTCCACGTTATGGTAGGTTACTTCTTCCTGTTCTTCGTGAGTTTGTTCTGCAAAATTGTGAGATGGGGGTTTGTGGGGATCAGCTCGTTTATTTATTCAGAAAAACAGTAATGAATACAAATGAAAGGAGGACACAAAGTTACTGCGAACTCAAGTTAGGCTAAACTCTGGCGTTTGAAAAAAAATGGATTCATAAGAGACCTAGTAGAAACCTAGTGGGAGTCAAAACACCCACTCCAGAAGAAATGAAATCAAAACATGACAAGTGTAGCTAAAATCGTTTTGTTTGTGTTACGTTATTTTTGTGTGGCTGAAATAATTTCACAGTTGATACCATAGGAATAGAGCAAACTAGCACAAATAACTAAAAGTTGTTTAGCATTGTCATTTAGCGTTATCAATCTACAAATATTCGAAATACGAATAAAAATCACAATTCAAGAAAATTCCTGTCCTGGTATATATTAACGTATTGCCATACCTGTGCTTAGGCCCATATGTATAATTTACAATCAAGCCTACTAATTTTACAACTATATCATTGTGAGCGAAATCACATCACTATCTGACATACCTTGGTTTGATGTAGACATCTCGCGTCTTGCCTTATCTGCTGATTCACGATTTAGTTGTGGCGACTAGCATGTTGTGAAAAACAAAACACGGCCATATTTTTCGTAAATAGTAAACGATGTGCCTACCTATGGTTCAGGCACTGCGAGACCAATATCAAATGACATCAAAAAGAAATTCTCCGAATTATATCAAATTCCAAGCATGAGAATGCACACGTACACAGATTAAAGTGGGTCGTGGGACGCCTCGCAATATGTATGCACTGTTATGTCATACCAATACAATTTTTGTTGGTTTAAGACGGCAAAACGTTTTCATTCAAGTCCTCTGTTTTAACGATATCTTGTTGTGTGACTACAAAACAGCAACTCTTCTTAAGGTCGCTCAAACATATATGCTAGAGAATATCTTTACTAAATGTCAGTTTTTGTCCTGGATTGCTACTGTCGTGTTCATCTAGTGTTTAACTTTTGATTACCACCTGGTTGTAGAAGCTTTCGAAGGTAATCATATGATCAATATACTGTATATCATTTAAACACCTTGCAAGCCAGAAACAAGCAAATATGGCATGTTAAGCCACATAGACGGTCGAGAAGGGTAGGGGTTGTACATGATTGTACCAGGTGGGGTCGTACTTCAGCCTCGAGGCCAGGGATGATACAGGATAGAACAGGGAGGGTGATAGTACAGCAGTACTAAGGCCAGGGATAGTACAAGATAGTACAGGGTGGGGAAGGTACTTCAGCACCGTGGCCGGTGATGGTACAAAATATTACAGTGTGAGGATGATGCTTCCTCGCCATGGCCAAAGATGGTGCATGCGAGATAGTGCAGGTATGATGATAGTACAACAGCACCAAGGCCAGAGTGAGGGATATACTTGATCACCATGGGTAAGGATGGTAAGGATTGGACAGGGTGGGGGAATATACTTCAGTACCAAGGTCAGAGATGGTACAGGATAGTACAGGGTAAGGGAGGCACACAAAATCTTGAAACAGTAGATTCTATAGAAATGTGGTATCTATGTCATCCTACCACATATCAAAAGCATTACAAATGGATATGTTTCCTCCAGAAGGTGTCCAGTACAACTTTATATGAGATGTACGTAGTAAATTTTGTTTACAAAAGGCAGATACATAATTTATTCAATTGTTACTCGAGGTCGTCTGTTTGAAGCTGCGCAAATGCCGTCGAATAGAGCAGCAACTCAAAAGCCGTGAAAAATGCAAATAGGTTCTCCTTATTCATTTTTTGTAGTATTGTATGATGTCACCGAGCAAAAATCCCAAATAAGGTGGTATAAATCGAACCAAGACAGCGTGGGCCTAATTGAAGAAAAAACAAGTATATTAACATGTTTCGAAGTATCATTGTTTGCCTTCGTCCTTCGTCTCCAGCTATCAACACGTGGAGAAACTAGCGTAAAGGAATTTAAGGTATTAGTTATTATATTATTGTTGTGAAAGGGTCATTATTAACTTGCGATTAGCCTCCCTGCCTTGTTTAGACTTGCAATGGCAAGTCGAACCACAAGCTATATACTTTATTTGCTACGCTTTCTTTGTCTATAGCCTAGCAGGTCTTGGATATATGGCAAATTTTCATACACCACTACCAGTTGACTAGCCCCCTTCTATCGTGGTAATGCATGGCTATGGTGCTCTAGAAACAAAGATGGGTACCAACCCAATACACTTAAAAATCATCTAGCATCGTAAGACTGTAAGATGTATATGTTGCTGTTCTTATTGTTCCGTCAAATCTATCCTTCGGCTGGATGTATGTGTTAATATTTCATATTGTCGCCTCTAGAGCGTAAGAGAGACCTACGACGTGCCATCAGCACTTCAATTTAATAACAAATATCAAATACATCATCTGCTGATTTGAAAATCCATTGCCCAAAAATAGTCACGACTTATTCAGCACCAAGGACAGTTAGGGTCGTGTGGCGTAGCGGCAGAGTGCGCGACTCGGAACCTAGAGGTCCCGGGTTCGAGTCCTGACATGCCACCGATCTTGTGCCCTTAGGAAAGGCGCTTTACACGACTTTCCTCACTTCGCTCAGGTGAAAATGAGTATTGTCCTGTCATGTATTTGTCCCCTGTGTTGGTGGCGGCATTAATATAAGTTGAAAAAACTTGAGTGTGCCGTCACCACGTCTGGTGATTACATGTTGGAATAACAAAATAATAAAGGACAGTTACCTAAACTGGCAATGCATGTACAGCAATGATGTTTTAAGTATCCTTAAGTAAGCTTTTAGGAGATAGCTGCCTTTATCAGTCTAATAACAATACCTAAATGTACCGCTCTTTTCGACAGCATTTCGGTCTTTTCAAAGGACAACGGGAGATGATATAAAAAGAGACCCGCGTTTCAAGGTTGTCAAAAACACTTTGATGAAGATATGGATGAAAGAAAAGCCCAGCCGTAGTCACCGAGAGAAAAATCTCGTCGTTTTGACATGGGGGACAGAGAACATAAACAGATGGACGGAAGAAAGGAAGAATCGGAGAGAAAGTACGAAGATGTAGATCCGCATGGTGAAAGTATCTCTACATTGAGTCCTGGGCCAATAAAACAATATAATGAAAACGTGTCAGGTAGAGATGTCCCGCCGCCTTTACCAGCAAGAAACTCACGACATCTTGACTTGGAAGGCAAAGAGAAGATGGATGGGAAAAATGAAGAATCGGTAAGAAAGTATGAAGATGTGGATCCGCACGGCGAAATCATTCTTGCGTTGAGTGCTGGGCTGAACATGAAGTACATTGTAAACGCGTCAGGTAGAGATGTCCCTCCGCCGTTGCCAGCACGAAACTCGCGACATCTTGACTTGGAAGGCAAAGAGAAGATGGATGGGAAAAATGAAGAATCGGTAAGAAAGTATGAAGATGTGGATCCGCATGGCGAAAGCATTCTTGCGTTGAGTGCTGGGCTGAACAGGAAGTACATTGTAAACGCGTCAGGTAGAGATGTTCCGCCGCCTTTACCAGCAAGAAATTCACGAAATTTTGGCAAAGAGAAGAGTGAACCCGGTGGGAAGAATGAAGAATCGTTAAGAATGTATGAAGACATGGATCCTCACGGGGAAAGTATCGCTGCGATGGCTCCTGAAAACTTGGCAGTCAGAAATGTTCCACCACCTTTGCCAGCAAGAAATTCACGACATTTTGACGTGGGAGACAAAGAGAAGAAAGAAGTGTGTGGAAGAAATGAAGAATTGGGAAGTAAGTATGAAGACGTAGATCCTCACGGGGAAAGTATCGTTGCGTCGACTTCTGGACCCAAAAGACGGCATGATGAAAACTTGGCAGTTACAAATGTTCCGCCGCCTTTACCAACTAGAAATTCACGACATTTTGACGTGGGAGACAAAGAGAAGAAAGAAGTGGATAGAAAAAAAGGTGAATCTGGTTTAAAACGTCCTGTGTCCGAAGTACCCCCTCATCACAACCTTGACACTGGAGACCACATGGCAGAAGAGCCGTGCTACGAAGCAGTTGACAACGCTGGACAAAAAGCTGCAGGTATGTCCGCTTTTTTTAAAATTGCAACATATGCATGCATCTGTACCTTTATAGGAAGTAGGGATTGTGACCTCCCACCAGCACCACATCTGGTGTGAACTAAACAAAATAAAGGACAGAGACCCACAGGTCTCTGAAACAGTCTTGTCCAAGTCGTGGTCGAGTGTGGACATCATTATAGCAGTCTCTTCAATATATAACACTGGTGGCAGCGGTGGGATATGATTACAGACCTGTTACCTAAGTATATAGTAGGTAACAGACCTTTGGCGTCGCACACTTCGCAGGCGCTATTACACATAACGGACTGTGTGCCCAATCTTTGAACTTATAACTGTACATATTGTTTAAAACTAGTTATGTTGCACCTACATGTAATTGGTTTGCAACGAGTTGCCACTCTGCAATAGTTCTAGAAAAGATCTGAAAACTAGGTCGATAATTTAGAAGTTGGGTTGGTACCCTACCATTTTAACAATTTGATCATGTAATGCATGTAGTGTCCTTATAGGTATAATTTTCTGTGGAAATTTTTATTTCTTTTTAGTAATATAAAGCACTGATGATGATTTAAAATCCTTGAATGATGTGTGATATCATAGTTTTTGTTTATTAAACTATACGTGGGTGTTTGTTCTTATAGTTTATGTTTATTAAACTATACGTGAGTGCTTTTATATGCATATGGTATGAATCAGTTCTTTTATGTCCTTGTTTGAAATTAGTCTGGTACTGTCATACAATAGAGAATTCGACATGGGATCCTTGCCCCTTTTTCATAAAACTTTCCAAGTCATTTGTAAACTGCTAAAAACAAAACTAAATATTTTCCAGAAGAAAACGTTGTGTAATGCCTCAATTCATAACATCTTCTTTTTTTGTCAATCTATTACGTTTAAAGTGTTGATTTTTCGACCAAAATATAAACAGCACATTATTTACTGAGCTAGCCCGGTAACTTACAATATAGCAATGCCCAGACGAGTAGCGTGCGTAGTCCAGTGGTTAGCGATCCTGCCTCTGGACTAAGAGGTTGGGAGTTCGAATCCCGGCTGTTGTCGCTTACCCGACATGCACGCTACTGTTTATGGTCGCAGTCCTTGGGACGGGATGTTAAGCCGTGGTCCAATGTTCATTATGCTTGTCGAAAAGAGCTAGGGGAATTTCCCCGGTACAATGAACCTGTAAATACTGTACATAGCGTCTGTCTTCTCTGTCACGACCAGTGGAAGATTATCTCTTCAATAAGCTAAACTGGTTCGAGATCACTTTTTTTCCTTTTTTTTATTGTAAACACTATGCCCAGCTCTTACACTACTAACACTGTATGTGTACCCTGTAAAGTATATCCTACATTCCATCTTGTCGTCAAGAATCATGTTATGTTAATTTTGATGTTAGTAGGTTTGATTGTTTCTGTAGTGAATAGATTTTTATGGCACTTTGTGCACGCTGTGCATGGGTTAGTGGCCTAATGTAGAAAACGTTTGATTATGAAGCTCTAGCAGCAGCTTTTTATGGTACTGAAACCGCTATACCTGGGACGTGTATCTCTAGGTATGTAAAGAAATGATTAAAACACTGACTTTTAACTCGTTTCAATGTTGATCTAGAGCCTACTGAAGGAAATGTGATATTATCTGTCTAGCTTTGGTGCCCTGTATAACCACCCTGTACCTTATAATCCTTGCTCTTTGTGATAATGTATATCCCTCGCTCTGACTCTGTACCATCCTTGGTACTGATGCACTATCATCATACCTGCACTATCTTGCATGCACCATCTTTGGCCTTGGCGAGGAAGTACCATCCCCCACCCTGTAATATCTTGTACTATCCCTGGCCTTGGTACTGCTATACTATTACCCTCCCCATTCTATCCTGTATCATCCCTAGCCGTGAGGCTACTAGCACCAAAACTGGAAATAGTTTCCAAAAGAAATGTTTTTTTAATAGTTCCTTTGATATTCTCCAGTTATGTCATGAAATTACCAAAAAACTCATTTTCAATGTTTTGCTCGAATCCTGCTGTTCCAGATGCTACCCCTCATCACAAAATCGACATGGGAGACCACATTGTGATGTGGCCAGAGCAAAACAATGAACCGTCGTCAGATCCATACTACAAACCCCAGGAGACTGATGCAGAAGAAAAGCAAGAGGAGAAAAGCTTTGGTCTTAAAGGTACGTTGATAAGATTCGATTGCTGATAAACTTTGTATATTCCCTTAGTTTTGTGTTGTTTGGGGAAGTCCAGAAAAACAGTAGGTTTCTGATATCCCTTGCATGTTTTTAACCTCCGGAAAAGAAGATCATTTTGTCAGGTATTGAAAAATCATGATTTGACACCCCTGTGCTGTATGTGGTGGTGCATTCTCCATTATCAAAGGATTTGTTTCTTGACGTTACTATGCGATTTATTGTAATCCTCTATGTGCAAATTAATAAACAACTTGTATATCAAACCCCAGAGCGTACCGTGGAAATGTGGAACAAGGCAAAATCCAGCAAAATCTGTTGGGTCCTTCTGGGCTGTGGAGTCTTCGTGATTGTGTCAGTCATCATCGCCGTAGTCTTGTCATCTTTCATCCAACCTGGAAGTAAGGTAAGTCAGTCAGTTACCTTTGTGGGATGAAAACCTGTCAATCTAATTTATGTCCTTGGTTCCTGGACAAGTTGTTTTTAAATGATGCTTATGAGGACGTCATATAAACAGAAAAATATTGAACATACCTGTGTATTCCCCTCAGACTCTCTTTTCATATTTTGATATTTCATGTATTCACATTTTTAAAATAAAAGTCATGGTTTTAAAGAAAAAAAATCAAGATGGTGTGGCATATAGAGGAGAAGACATTGGCGATATTGGCTTGGTTGAATAATGTATTGTTTAATCACGTAGACCATACTACTTATTTTGGGGCACCAATGATCAAGAAAAAAAAACGGTTGAACATCTGTTCACAGAAGGTGCAAAACGTGATCGGGATGAAGCTGACAAATTCCAGCGTTCCCGTGTCGACAATTGCCTACAAGGAAAACGGCTCGGTACTTGCCAACTCGACTCCATCCCCCTCACCATCAATGCTGGGGAAGTCTGCTACTACATGGATGGCAGCGTTCTTCGATGAAAATGTCACAACATTTCAAAACGTTTCTTCTGCCTCCTACTCGACTTCACTCACAATGTCTTTGGAGAGGGAGTCAACGGAGTCACTTACAAGAACCAGTTTGCAACCAAGAATCGAGCCAATGACCGTCATGCCACTATTAACAACAGGTAAGACCAAACACACACATACACACACACACACACACACACACACACACACACACACACACACACACACACACACACACACACACAATTTAATGATGATGATGCAATATTTCCTATCAAATTTAGCGTTTGCATTTACAATGACTCGATTCTCTTTAACATCACACAGACATCAATGAATGCACCAGAAACCCATGTCAACATGGAACCTGTGTAAACAAAGATGGTGGTTACAAATGTACCTGCTCACCTGGATGGACTGGACAGAACTGCCAGCAAGGTATGGGCTTTTTTTAGTGTTTCTGTGTTGAAAGTTTAAAATTCAAGGCACTTTATGGTTTCTTAACAATACTAAACTAATAAAATGGGTATATCGTGTGATATTTCTTTCGTTCTGATAACACAGACATCAATGAATGCACCAGCAAACCCTGCCAACATGGACGTTGTGTGAACCAAGATGGTGGATATAAATGCATCTGCTCACCTGGGTGGACTGGACAGAACTGTCAGCAAGGTCTGTGATAAAAGCCAATTTTCATTTTTGATGACTGTAAAAATGTAGTCCAATGCTCTCATATCGTTTGGTGCTGAATATACTTTGCTAACATAGTGGTTCCTTTATTTTCCTTTTCCTAATGAGCAGACATCAATGAGTGTACCAGCAAACCATGTCAGCATGGGACCTGTGTGAACCACCATGGCGGCTACAAATGTACCTGCTCACCTGGATGGACTGGACAGAACTGTCACCGAGGTAAATTATTTTTGTGTCAGCATTGTGAATTCTTTTTGTTTCTTCATGTTGTCACTAATACCGGAGGTCTAAATGTACTGTTTTTGTACTTTATTTATATACGGTATTTCTTTCGTTATAATGCAGACATCAATGAGTGTACAAGCAAACTATGCCAACATGGAACCTGCGTGAACAAAGATGGTGGATACAAATGTACCTGCTCACCTGGATGGACTGGACAGAACTGTCATGAAGGTTGGCATACATTTTGTATCAAGTAAAAATCAAAGTTTCAAGTAAAAGTTGTGTGTTTTAAATCAGCTCAGATACAGCCACTGTATACACTTCTTTATTCTACAGACATCAATGAGTGCACTAGAAACCCCTGCCAACATGGACGCTGTGTAAACAAAGATGGTGGATATAAATGCAAGTGCTTACCTGGATGGACTGGACAGAACTGTCAGCAAGGTGAGCTCTTTTTTGTGTTTCTGTGCTGATAGGTTAGACTTCAAGGCACTTTATGGTTTCTTAACACTAGTAATATAATGGGTATATCATGCAAAATTTCTTTCGTTATATCATTATAACACAGACATCAATGAGTGCACCAGAAACCCATGCCTACACGGAACCTGTGTGAACAAGGATGGCGAATACAAATGTACCTGCTCACATGGATGGACTGGACGGGACTGTCAACAAGGTGAGTTTACACTTTGCATGAAGTAAAAACCAAAGTTTATAGTAAAAGTTGTGTGTTTTAAATTAGCTCAGATACAGCTACTGTATACACTTATTTTACACAGACATCAATGAGTGTATCAGAAAACCATGCCAACGTGGACGTTGTGCGAACATAGATGGCGGATACAGATGTTACTGCCGTCGTGGATTTACTGGACAGAACTGTCAGCAAGGTAAGATCTCTATATGATTTAACATTTTATGTATGCATGGACACTGTGCGAACAAAGATTGCGATTACAAATGCCTCTGCTCACCTGGATGGACTGGACAGAACTGTCAGCATGGTCTGTGATAAAAAACATTTTTCATTTTTGATGACTATGAATGTAGTCCAATGCTCTCATATCGTTTTGTGCTCAAGATACTTTGCAAACCTAGTGTTTCTTTTCCTTTTCCTATTGAGCAGACATCAATGAGTGCATCAGAAACCCATGCCAACATGGAACCTGTGTGAACAAGATGGCGGATACAAATGTACCTGCCCACCTGGATGGACTGGACAGAACTGTCAGCAAGGTGAGTTTACACTTTGCATGAAGTAAAAACCAAAGTTTAAAGTAAAAGTTGTGTGTTTTAAATCAGCTCAGATACAGCTATTGTATACACTTATTTTACACAGACATCAATGAGTGTACCAGAAACCCTTGCCAACATGGAGCCTGTGCGAACAAAGATGGTGGATACAGATGCCTCTGCTCACCTGGATGGACTGGGCATAACTGTCAGAAAGGTCTGTGATAAAAACCAATTTTCATTTTTGATGACTATGAATGTAGTCGAATGCACTCATATCGTTTTGTGCTGAAGATACTTTTGCAAAACTAGTGTTTCTTTTCCTTTTCCTATTGAGCAGACATCAATGAGTGCATCAGAAACCCTTGCCAACATGGACGCTGTGCGAACTTAAATGGCGGATACAAATGTACCTGCCCACCTGGATGGGTTGGACAGAACTGTCAGCAAGGTGGGTACTTTTTATATTAAAGGCAAACTAAGACATTAAATATGTGTTGTTAAAGTGCTTTTAACCTAATGCGTTACGTTGAACTACAACTTCCGTACATTTCTTTCATTCAGACATCAATGAGTGCAACAGAAACCCATGTCGACATGGACGCTGTTTGAACGAAGATGGTGGATATAAATGCATCTGCTCACCTGGATGGACTGGACAGAACTGTCAGCAAGGTCTGTGATAAAAACCATTTTTCATTTTTTGATGACTATGAATGTAGTCCAATGCTCTCATATCGTTTTTGTGATCAAGAT
The DNA here is from genome assembly GCF_001625305.1 of Branchiostoma belcheri. Lineage (NCBI taxonomy): Eukaryota > Metazoa > Chordata > Leptocardii > Amphioxiformes > Branchiostomatidae > Branchiostoma > Branchiostoma belcheri. The sequence continues at coordinate 1,422,279 of NW_017804564.1, forward strand.
ACTTTGCAAACCTAGTGTTTCTTTTCCTTTTCCTATTGAGCAGACATCAATAAGTGCATCAGAAATCCTTGTCAGCATGGACGATGTGTGAACAAAGATGGTGGATACAAATGTACCTGCTCACCTGGATGGACTGGGCATAACTGTCAGCAAGGTCTGTGATAAAAGCCAATTTTTATTATTGATGATTGAAAAGGTAGATAATCTTTTATCGTTTGATGCTAAAGATACTTTCGAAGATAGAGCGTAGTTTCTTTTCCTATTGTACAGATATCAATGAGTGCATCAGAAACCCGTGCCAACATGGAACCTGTGTGAACAAAGATGGCGGATACAGATGTACATGCTTAACCGGATGGACTGGACCGAACTGTCAGCAAGGTAAATTCTTTTTGTGTCAGCATGTTGTCACTAATGCCAGGGGCTAAAGGTATTTTACTGTTTTCGTACTTTTATGTCCGGTATTTTTTCTTAATCATGCAGGTATTAATTGGTGTACCAAGAAACCATGCAAGCATGGAACCTGTGAGAACAAAGATGGTGGATACATATGTACCTGCTCACCTGGATGGACTGGACTGAACTGTCAGCAAGGTGAGTACTTTTTGTAGATCACTATTTTGTTTAATCTAACAACAGCAAAATGAGAACTATAAATTGAAACTTTGAAACTCTATTTGAATGAATAAATAATTAAATATATTACCTTACTCAATTAACTGTATTATCTAGCTATACAGGGCGCTTTAAGCTGGCTCGATCAATAGCATGTTAAGATATAATGATGAGCTCAAATGTTACAGAGGGGAATGGAACATGCGATATATATATATAGAAATATATATATATATATGTGTGTGTGTGTGAGAAAAAAAAATATATATATATGTGAGAGAAAAAATTAGCGCGTCCACAGTGAACTGCAACCTTTCATACCCATCTGTTTAAGTGCACTGCATGTACTGGGTTATGTTGCAGCGGGAGGAGGTTGCCCATGGGATTGGACGGGGTACAACCAACACTGCTACAAGTTTATGAGACAGAAAGTCATCTGGAACACTGCCATGAAAGATTGTATAGATCAGGGTGGACACCTGGCTTCCATCACAAGCAGTGCGGAGAACAGTTTCATTGTAAGGCTTATCTCCAAGAATGGTGGGTAATAGACATTTCGTTATCATTTATGACATTTTGTAATGATAATAAGATATGTATATTTACCCGGTGTCACAGCGATTTCGCCCCGCGCCCCGCGCCCTGCCCCCTACAACGAACCCGAAC
>NW_017804564.1:1424012-1427739 GCF_001625305.1 Branchiostoma belcheri
ATATATATATATATGTTAGATTTGTTGCCATAATTTCCACTATGTTGCTTCCCTGTAGCTCGAGCTCCTGTCTGGATTGGGCTAAAAAGACTTAGACTTAGAGGAAGTTTTTAAGTGGCGCGATGGGTCGACAAAAACCTATACCAACTGGAATCCTGGCGAGCCTAACAACCATTTGGCCGTATTCAGAGGTCCCGAAAACTGCGTTTTCATTGACCCTAGGGTGGGTACTCCCTTACAGAACAACACTAGTAATGCCAGTCTAATTTTTTATAATAGAAAGTATTTTTTTAAATAATTTCCTTTGGCATTGTTTATAACTCAAATGAACACTTTTCTTTATATTAAAAATCCCATAGGTTGCCAAAAATTGGCTAAATCAGCGGACGGGCAACAGTGGAGGCTGGAATGACAGCAACTGCCCCAACAGATATGCTTACATTTGCAAGAGGCTAAAAACATGATATTCTAGTGGACATACAAGATACACCATGTACATTATACTAGATTTCTTGAACCCCAGCAGAAACACTTAAGTAGCTCGCTTTCAGTCTGATGTATCTTAAAGTGTTTCGTAACTTTTTAAAACTTTTATAGACTTAACTTGAATGATAGAAGGACTGTAATAAGTAGCTTATAAGAACTGCACAACGATGTAACAGTGCACAGAAAGGTCAAATGAAAGTGTAAATTCTATGTTAAGAGTTCGCATACTTTTACTATTCTTGTAGCAATAAGATATTCATGTAGCAAGTTGCTGATCATTCAAAATGTTTGTGAACTTGTTACTATAGAACATATAGGAGTTAGACGACAACCTAGATGTACATGTAGAAAACTGTTATCAGTTCTGTATGTCAATATATAAAAACAACTTCTACTGATCATGTAAATTCCAAGCATAAGAAATTTCACGTATTATAGTGGTTGCTTGAACTCGTTTACATGTGCATGCTCTGTTGGGCCTTACCAATTAACCTGGTTGGTTCTGTGCAACTTGTGTTTTACACAATTTACATTCTAAAGTTGTTCCACCACTGTTGCTCATTGTTCTTCTATTTAAAGTTTTCCAAGTGACTTAAGGTAGTTATGAAAACTTTACTCACACAATCGAAAGGCCTTGAAAATGCAAAATGACTACGCCAATACTTATTCATTCTCCCTAGTATCATATGAGGTCGCAGTATAGGGTCTCCAAATAAGGTTGTGTAATAGCTACTTAAGACATTACTTTGCCCACACAATCGAAAAGCCTTGAAAATGCAAAGTGTGTTCGCCAATATTTATTCATTGTAAATACAAAATGTAGTATGATATGATGTCTCACAAAATCGAAAAGCCTTGAAAATGCAAAGTGTCTCCGCCAATATTTATTCATTGTAACTAGTAGACATGATGTCTCAGAGCGGGCACTCCAAATAAGGTGGTGTAAATAGCTACTTAAGACGAAGCCGTATGAGACTAATTAAGAAAATGTGTGTACAAACATGTGACGGAATATAACATGCTACTTTTGCCTCCTACATGCTGTCAACATGCTGGCAAGCTAGCTGACAGGTATTTACAGTGTTCATTTTTTATTACTATTGTAATGTTTTTTTAGTAATTTGTGAATAACGTGCCTATCTTATATTGAGATATTTCGCCATACATAGGACAGTTAACAATGAATAGGCATTTTTTGCTTAGCACTGCTCACTTGATAATAAAAAGAGTATGCAAGGTTTTTACGCAGATCTGTCAGTGCAATATTCAGCCTCAGTGACCCTGGGGTAAAATTGAATATACTAACAATCCTCAAATGTAGTGCTTTTTTTCAACAGCACTTTCTGCTTTTCAAAGGAAAACGGGTAATAATAGATATGGAGGAGTGTCATGCAAGGTTGTCATAAACACTGATGAAGATTTGGATGATAGAAACGTCCCGCCACCTTTACCGAGAAAAACGTCTCGTCCTTTTGAAGAGGGAGACAAAGAGAAAAAAGAAGAGAACAGGAAACATGAAGATAATTTTGAACTGAGTTCAGGTCAAAACATCGAGTATAACGAAGATATGTCTGGTAAAAATTCTCCACTACCGTTGCCCACAAGCAAGTATGAAGATGTGGATCAGGCTGGAAAAAGTATCATTGCTCTAAGTTCTGGGCTTCAACGCACTACACCCGATGTCCCACCGCCTCGCCATCTTAACATGGGAGACAAGCAGGACGAACAGGTGGTCAGAAGTTTGGAAGAATCAGAAAGACAATACGAAGATGTGGATCCGGCTGGTTACAGTATCTTTGCATTGAGTTCCGGGCTGCAACGCACTGCACCTAATGAACCACCACCTCGTCACCTTAGCACGGGAGACAATGAGAAGAACCAGGTCGGCATAAGGGACGAAGAATCGGAAAGAAAGTATGAAGACGTGGATCCAGCTGGCTACGGTATCTTTGCAGTAGGTTCCGGGCTGCAACGCGCTGCACCCGATCAACTCCCACCTCGCCATCAAGACATGGAAGACAAAAAGAAGAAAAAGATGGACGAAAGAAAAGACGAATCGGAGTCCAAACAAACGGGTGAAATGGGTGAGGACATGGAACTAGAGTGTGACGGTAGCGATGTAATAGTAAACTCTGGATTGAAACGTCCTGTGCCCGACCTACCCCCTCCTCGCAACCCTGACGCTAGAGACCACAAGGATGAGGACAAGCCTTCGGAAGAACCTTGCTCAGTTCCGTGCAATGAATCAGAAGACAACGCTGGACTCACATCTGGAGGTATGTCAACTTTCAAATGACTTGCAAAACATGTATCTGTACAGCCGGTATAACCACCCTTTAGTACATAACAAATTCGCAGGCGCGCAGCGTGGCAGCAGCTTACCATATAACCAAACGATATGTCATACTCAATTTGTGCACCTCTAACTAAACGTTGTTTAATATCTAGTGCACTGAGGGTTCTCCCAGGGTAGTGGACCGAGTTGACCGAGTTGACCGAGTTGACCGAGTTGACCGAGTTGACCAGGGTAGTGGACCGAGTTGATCGAGTTGACCAGGGTAGTGGACCGAGTTGACCGAGTTGATTTAGTTGATCGAGTTGACCGAGTTGACCAGGGTAGTGGACCGAGTTGACCGAGTTGACCAGGGTAGTGGACCGAGTTGACCGAGTTGACCGAGTTGACCGAGTTGACCGAGTTGATCGAGTTGACCGAGTTGACCGAGTTGACCGAGTTGACCGAGCTGACCGAGTTCAGTCGAACCGCAGACCGCTATGCGCATCGGTTCTGCGCAGATCTCTCTAAGATCTCGTTTAAATCTCGCGCTTCTTTTCCAAGGTAATGTAATCCGCGAGAATCCGCGAGAGTTTGCTACTGTTTACTGTTTCGCTTGTAACTCCGCTTTGCGTAAGTGTTTCCTTGTCATACGTTAATGTGAGATGTAAGAAGGGCCGGCGTCACGCTCAAGGTCGTAGATGTACATTATCGGTGGTGTTTGTTGGAGAAACGAGGTTTCAAAGCTGACCGTGTATGATGGAGATCATTCCACTCGAGATAGGTACCCTTTAGTTTTTTTGGGGGCAAACCCGTTTGCCCTATTTCATCGTCGATTTGGTGTATTGTTTAATAAAGTTGACCCTCCCTCATATATCGTGTGTTGTTTCTTTTGGGATCCTGTAGTTGTTAACCGATAGTAAGTTGGGCTCATTTAGTCGAATTCTCAACGTATTTTTGTTCGAATCG
>NW_017804565.1:0-3770 GCF_001625305.1 Branchiostoma belcheri
TTCGTATCTAATCTTACTGGATCTTAGAAGACATAAGTACATCACTTGTCAAACAGCAGTTTGGTTGCTTGAAAGGTCGCTCCACAACACTGTATCTTGTCAGTCTGGTAGACTTTCTCTGCAAAGAATCGGAAAAAGCCAAGAACATTTTGCACAATGGTCATGACAGACTTTTCGAAAGCTTTCGATAGGATAGATCACACGTTAGCCATTCAGAAGTTGCTAAAACTCGGACTCGGGAGTGAGGGGGGTCTCATCCAGTGGGTCTGCGGCTTTCTTACCCGGCGGTGGCAAAGAGTTCATTATGGAGACCAACTCTCAGACTGGGAAGTATTAACTTGCTCCGTACGGCAAGGAACGCTCCTTGGCCCATTGATTTTTGTAGTAGCGTTTGATGATGCCACGAGGGATGCTCTGATTCATCATTGGAAATATGTAGATGATCTGTCTATGACAGAATCACGTCATTACCCCAAGCCGTCAGGTTTGCAGTTGTGCCAGTAACATGCCTTTTGGGGGTGTGGCTTCAGAGTGACTTGAAATAGGAGACACAGGTTACCAGAATGACAGGGAAAGCTAACGGATGTCTCTTCTTCCTACGGAAACTGAAACATTTCAATCTCCCCACCTCCTCACCATTTACACATAGTTTGTACGACCAGTTTTGGAGTACGTACTGTGCACCAGTCTCGCATCTGGGACCTGTGCCCAGTCAGACAAACTTTTAGGCGGTACAATGAAGAGCATCTCGGACAATACTAGGAAGGTTTTTCACAAGCTATGGACAAGCCGGGAAAGACACCTCCCATTGCTCTCAGAGTGTAGACAGAAACTGTGCCTCAAGCTCGGGATCCACTTGAAAACCCACACACCATGAATGCTTCTACCTAAGGCATCGGACTATCATCTGAAATAACCAGAAACAGAGACAAATACAAAACTATCAAATGTAGGACTGGTCGACTTGAAACTCTCCCATCTCCTACGGCTTCTAAATGCCTGACCTACATTGTAATAGCCTTAGTAGCAGCTGTCCCTCCTTTGAAATTGACCTATAGATCTAGAAGTTTTCCCGTGATTGGGACTTGTATATATTTTATATAGAGCTTATTCACCACACGTCATCATGACGTCACCACCCCTCATGTCCCGTGCGACGCCATTTTGGGGTGCATCTCTACAGCGAGTTTCCAAGCGTTGAAATGGCCGACAAACGCTAGGTAAACTGTCCTTTGTCCTATTACACGAAGAGTTAACCACCACTCATACCTCTCGTTACTGGAACAAAATAAAATCTGTTGGGATTGACCTGTTTTTGTCGAGTTTTGATAAGTCTGATCGAGACGGTGTCTACCGCCAGCGGAGTCAATTGACGCGACTTAGCCTCGTATTTGGTACTCACGGCCGGGGCAGAAGTTTTTACACACAGGATCGGTTCAAACCCTTTAAGAGTCTGACAGCGTTGTATCAGGATGTGTAGAGAGTGTTGTGGGACATGCAGTTTCGTGGTGAAGTACGTTGTAGTCAGGATACGCAAAAGGTCGCTATTTTGGAACAGCCCTGGACTGTGTCTGGATAATAACAAACAAATGCGGGGCCATCGGCTGCCGGCCGCCATCCACAGTCCGCACTGCCGCGACTGTGGCTGAACAAGGTGAGTGTTACAAGTTGCCAGGGCCCTGTTCTACATGGACATTTACCACAGAGTAAAGGGACAGGTAGCTTCAACAGATTTAACGTGTCCATGGCTACCCACGTTGACATCTACAGCCCCCTACGCCAGGGTAAAACACACCGATTTCTGATCAGCAAAAAAAGATAAAAGCCGATCTCAAGAACATGAGACGTGGACATGGAGCCAGAACAACCCCAAGGACAATGTTACGAACAAGAAGAGCGTTCAAAATGTAGATTGTGGCCCAAAATACGCAACTATCGCCAAGAGTTTGCATAGCGTACCATTGCGATAGGCACCATGCTGCACCCCCTAAAGGCGGACAATGCTCGTTGCCGGGGGAAGAGTCACGTGACCATCTGTGGTGAATAAGCCCTATACAGTGCATCAAGCTTTTAAAATATCGTACAATTTCTTATTAACGGTAGTTAACCTCAAATTTTATGAATGTATAAGACTTAGTGTTTATTACCACCTTTTTATTGTAATATGATGTTACCAATATGTTATATTCTTGAACAATTTTTGAGTTTGTATTGTACTGAATCAGCAATTCAGCCTTCGGGCTGCAAGTGATTTATATTTCAATAAACCTTTCATCATCATCATCAAAGTAAGCCACTGGTGCAAAATCAATTTTCACCCACAAAACACCACTTCTTACACTTTTCAGCCATGTTATTATTTCACAGCAGAGAGAAATGTGAACCCTTGAAATCCATTTGTCCCATTTTTTTTTACTTTGCACTACCACACCCAGGGAAGGAAGAATTGGCGTCTGCACCATGAAATCTGCGGTATGTCTTAAGGATACAAGAAAGATATCATTGCTAACAAGGTTGCCAGTAAATTGAATTTTTCTTTGCAGAATCAAAAATGAAGAAAGATTAACTGACTAACAATTACATGTACAAACGGCATCTCACCCAGTCATTATGTTCCCGACTGAGCAGTTCTCCAAAGTGATCCAAACAACCTTTTTGTGTACATGTACTGCCTCACATACTTAAAGTATAATTAATACATGCTGACTTAAATGTATTTTCTAGATAAAACTATTCTAAATTGGTTCTCATGTAACGTTGTATGTTGATATTAGCATAGCAATGAATGCACAGATATAATGTCAATACCAACTTCGAGGTAGAATTCCCGTTATATTAGCCAAGAACTAAAAGTCATTTTTTTACAGTTTTTTATTAACAGTACGCCTCGTATGATCTCAACTATTCAGACAAAACCTGTGTACTACTTCAGGTAGCAACCTTGTCTCATCAACCTTGTCAACAGATATATACATACATTTGAGTGAAAAACATACTGCTTGGAGACTACTTCACCCATGTGAGGTAGTGGTCTTCTCTAGCCAGCAGCCATTTTTGCCAGTCCCCAGGGACATTCAGACCTCAATAGCCAAAATGAGCCCAGCACTGTATGTTCACCAAAACCTCCTAGGTTTCAGGGCTACATAGACAGGTTTAAACCAGTGAAGCACATTATGCTATTTTGCAAAGTACAAATTGAACCGGTGGAAATTTGACACGGAAAAAAAGGAAACACTTTTTTGGTGCTCTAGTATATCTCTGTGATTGTAATCTAACATAATTCTATAGTTCTATAGAATTCTATAGTTCGCCGCAAGCTCGGGACTTGACGAGCCGCTAGTTTGACGCTCGGCATTTCGGCATTTCACTTCCGCGCCAGCTTCGCATCCCCTCGTATGGCGCTAGGCACTTCAAATCGGCGCTGACACTCAACTAAAACTCCCTAGCCTACCGCCTATGGTCTGCCATGGGGCAGCCCCTAGTCCCCTGAGTGTCTCAGTAAGTTGTTGCTGAGAGATCCCCACTAGAGTCTGCTTCCCCAGCAGATAAAAAACAGATGCAAAGGTGTGGTCTCTGAATCCTGAATCTCTCATGAAAAAGACCACAGTCTGTGGAGGCAGGCCATAACACCATGTTTTCTACATCAGTTGAAAGTCTTGTTTCCTTTCCATATAACAATTGAAGACAATGAAGTACTCAGTATTTGCCTACACAAAAGAGCAATTTGCACGCATTTTGAGTACCTAGTAGATGGTACATGTGTAACAGTT
>NW_017804565.1:4792-8913 GCF_001625305.1 Branchiostoma belcheri
AAATTTGCTACATTTGCTAAATTTGCTATTTCATGTAATAACTCGGTAATTGTTCTAAAAAATGTAACATTAATTCCTTTAGTGCCAGGTTGCAGGAAAACCTCTGCAACTCTCTTAGTCTTAGCCAGGATCAAATGTTCCGAGGTGAAGAATTCCCCCCTCCCCGTCCCCCTCCCCCCCATCTGGCTCTAGTTATATGGGCAACCTGGAACTAGGTCACTCTCCAGGCTACACTCTCCTCCTTGGTCACTCCATGAAGGCAAAAGACAGGGGGAGAAGATGTCACTAATTACCGTGGCCTACAGCTAGCCTGGATACCAGACCCATAGCACAGGACCATTAAGTTATCCTGTGTGCACACATGTCCAGGATAACTTTCAGGACCATGTGTACTGACTGTGTCTGGCATCCTGGCTAGCCTACATCTTGTATCACATATGCCTAAAAATTGTGGAGGAAACAGAAACTAGGGACACACTGGAACAGGAGAAATGTGTGTCAGTACTTTGGAGGAGTATTTTGTTGACCACTATATGACTAATGGTATTACCACCCTTGATTGGAACATTAGGGTTTATCCCAGACTTTGACAGGGCTATATTATAAATTAGTATGATGAAAAAATGTTTGCATGGATATTCATTTTTGGACAGCACTATCAACTTTTATAGTAGTTGACAGAAAAACTATTTGTGACAGTCACATATAATATTACAAAGTGCTATGGGTCTGGCATCCAGGCTAAGATATTACATTTTTTTTCTTTGGTAGAGAAAGTACATGTACATGTATCGAACAAGGGGGAAATTTCCCGTTGAAGTAGCCAAGAATTTGCTATCAGAAGACAGAGTTAAGACTTCCACTTCAGTGTGGAGAAGGTAGATTTGCTAATAATACTGGTCCTTGTATGTACAAATTACATGTTGGACTGATATATGCCTACAAGGTTTAGATTCTTTGTCAAGCTAGCCTAGCCAGGGATGACAACACATAAAACACAACTTGATGTTCTATTTACTACATGTATTAGTATATACCTAACTTCACTATCTTACTTACTACTACCTTACTATTAGTACATTGTATATACCTAACTTAATCAGATTTCTTGCTACACTCCACCAAGGGTTAAACCCCTGGTTCCAAACTGACCACCTGCAAAGATTAACCAGGACCAGGTCCTGATATTTGAGCCAGGGATGAGAACTTTCTAGAAGTCTGTCATAATTAATGACCTGTCAAACCTCTACAAAACAGTCTTCCACTGATCTGACATGTTCAGATCATTGCAATTTTTTTCTTTCAATCTTGATACAAATTTAGTAGGTTTACTAAATAAGTACAGAAATGTGTGCCTCATTTCGTTGGTCCATATGTTACATTTAGTTCTGCCATGAGGTCATAACTAATGACATGTCAGATACCTAATTTGTTATGGTTCCTGGTGGCGGGCTTTTTCTGAACCTCATTTCCCCTGTGCTCAGACTGATGGAGCTGCTTCAGAAATTCTCTCCTGAAAATTGGACTTAGCCTAGCGCTTCAAGCCTCACACATATCTGCAGAGTGTACCTAGTGGCGGGCTTTTCAACCTCATTTCCCCTGTGCTGAGAGACTGACGGAACTGTTTCAGAAATTCTCTCCTGAAAATTGGACTTAGCCTAGCGCTTCAAGCCTCACACATATCTGCAGCGCGTACCGGTATTTTCAACATGGTGCAGCTGACATCAAGACAGAGAGAAGGTGAGTCCGGAAATACTTGTTCAAGTACAAAGATGCCAAGATCCTAGTATACAGAGTTGTGACTGAAAAATGCTGCAGGGTGAGGGCAACCCACAAGGCGCGCAAGACTATTTGGGAAGTACATGTTTTATAGACACTACCAAATCCAGAATTGGTGAAAAAGCACTGGCCATGAGTTTTTTTGGCGAATCTGCGTACTTTTGGGTGACTTCCATTGTTCTCACTCAAAATCACCCATTTGTTGTTTTCTTTGCAATGGGTGAAATGTTTGTGCATTATGACCAGATTATGCACTAAGGAATGGGTGAATTTTCCAGAGTTTACTTTGCACCCGATTACAATGGAAAATTCACCCAGATTCACCCATCTGATTGGACACCTCTAGTAGTAGGTGTCATAAACTGTACAGACACATGCCTCTTCAAAATGTCGCAGTGCTGACTGGCAGCCTTCGAGTGGGTAGTGGATTTGTTATCTAGTTAGTTGAAATCCCCACAACTCCAAGACATGTAACACAACAGTAAAGTGTACAAGTGACATGAAGTAAAGATATGTTTTCATGAGTCTGAGCTTTGCATACCCTGTTTTACCTGGGTAAGTTTTAATTCTTCCTATCCTAAGACTGTATACTGCCCTGGTGTGCAGCCTGGGAAAGGGTGACCAAAAGGTCAAACTCCCATAAGTAGAGGCACATATGGGACTGTTCCTTGTCACAAACTCATGCCTTGTTAGTCTTAGATAAATACAATATAAAATAGAGGACCTGGTGGTCCCAGAACATCTTTGTGAGTACTGGTGTTACACTATGTCACTTATATTTTATTAAATGTCCAGACCACTAGAAGGCCTGCTCCCATTTTCTAAGGTATCACATGTGTAGCTTGTTATAAACAGGGGTTGTGTTTGGGACAGCCCTAATAAGCGAGCTAATCTAGTGTGTAGTGACCTTTGACAACAAACACATACTTTATCATATAATACACTAAGTACGGCTTTGCAGACAGTTATCAAACTAGTTTGGCTCTTTGTTACCATACCTTAGTACCTTCTAGTTAAATGAACAATAGATAAATATCGCTTGAAGAACGCTTCTTAAATTGGCTTTAAAATTTACATTTCATTGAGGAATCTTTAGTGCACATTGCACAGTGTAGGTTCTCCGGGTTGCACATGTACAGTAAAGGTCCCAAAAGTATAGTCCAAGAGAGTCCGAGTTCTTCCTGAAACGTGAAGCCTTTTTTCTTGAACATTTTCTCCAGTTTGAATACTTTTAGGCCATGCACTAGAAGGATCAGGTAGGGTCTAAACTTTCCTACTCTGGTCAAGTTTTGTTCAGGCATTATGACAGATCTGAGTTCAGGTTACGTTTGTAGGTCTTGTGGAAATGGATACATTAGAAGTTGAGTTCACTGAAGGTAATGTTTGTTTACTGTTTTCAGCTTTGCAGTGGGGGTAAAGACTTGAATTTTTGGAATAAAAGTAAATGTGTTTTAAAGTGCTTGTTTCTAGTGGTTTCACCATAGAATCTTAATGGAAGCTTTATTCACTGGTCCCTCCCTTGAGATAAGAATGTGGGAAAGTACTTTTTGAACCCTTGATTCTGTGTACATGCTTGGGATGGCCAACTTCTGGTGACATTTTGGGCTGTGCATATATAATTGATTTTTCACCCATAATTAGCCCCAGGGATAAGCATAGGAGACCTCCTTCTACCTCTTTGCCAGGCTTCTCCTGGTAGGAATGATTAATGACCAGGAAGCATAGGGGAAGCATACTGGAAGCATACTGGAAGCACAGTCTCTAATTGGCGATAAGGAATCACATTGGAAGTAGTTCCTTCAAAACAGCCCCCTGGAACCCTCTGAGAAGGGAAAAAAGGGAGGAACTACATCGGATGTAGTTCCTCCTCTACTGGATGTGCTTCCCCTGTGCTTCCCCTGTGCTTCCACTATGGAACCTAGGTTTGCAAGGGAGCGCTTCAAAAATGGGCAGAAATAGGGATATTTCAAAAGCCCAAAACACTGTATTGTCTTAGTGATGCCCAGACCCTTAAAACTGACCTTTTGAAAATTTTAAAGCTATCTTAGGAAAGCAGATAAGTTGGATATTTCAGCACAGTTTTTGTCTTTCCGATATATTCAAGCATTTGTTTGTAATCGCGTCCTAAACTTTGGTAATTTTCATGTTTTTTAAATGCCCAAATCAGGGAAAATGGCCCCAAAACATGTTTGGCCCGTTACCATGGCAACGATCGGTGTGGAGCAGAAAGAAAGCTATTTTGAGGGGTTGTGGGCCAAGTACTATCACTGTGCAAAATTTGAGCCAAATCGATTTTTTGACCCCTGCCACCATTGTTTGATCCTTACAGACATTTGCTCTTA
>NW_017804566.1:0-390 GCF_001625305.1 Branchiostoma belcheri
GCCACAGTGTAAGGACGACGCCTAGCGATATATTTGGAAAGAGCAGTAACTGAAAGCCTACATGGTTGTGTGTTCATTTTGATAGGAGTGTATAGAGGCGATGGCTTTGGCGTAATATACGCTGATTGTGTTTAGCACTTGCAATTGAAGTTCAATGTAATTTTCTTAGCATGACGGGAAGGAAACATGGCGGACCTAAGGTTTTTTTTTTGGATGATGAGATGATGAGATGATGAGGCTTTGGTATTAGTAGGGTGGTCTTGTGGATCTTGTCGGAGGCCGAAGCTAGGGACGACAGATTGTCCTCAAGTACAGGGTCAGTAGGTGGGATAAATGGCATGGAGATTTGGTATTAGTGGGGTGGTCTTGTGGATCTTGTCGGAGGCCGAA
>NW_017804566.1:1885-8998 GCF_001625305.1 Branchiostoma belcheri
TTATTGACAATACAATTGAACTAGTTGTTGTTACAATGACTGTCGTTCTTTATGCTAAAATGTTTTGTTGTCACTGTCCTTGTACTAGGACATATGATGGATCCAGACAATCAAACAATTTGGTCAAGGGGTGGTCCTCTGGCTAATGTCTTTAGACATTATGACATTTGGTATCGATCATGCAGACTCTATTGTCTTTTGCGTCCTTATACTAGACATCGAAGAGCACGTTCAGATCGGCCTCGTCGCATCGGCTGTGCCGGAAACTGCCGTCACGTCGGTCTCAGGCGGTGTGATTGGCCTCACAGCTCTCCCAGGACCGGGAATGGATGTCCGACAGGGCCGGGGATGCAGACGTTGGTTGTTTCGGGGGATTAGGGTGTGTCCGGCGGTGGCTTGACGTGGACGGTCTGCTCCCTAATGCAAGGGAAGAAGAGAAAGTGCCCGGGGAAGTACATCCTGGGCCAGATGGATGGATGGCTGACGTGTCAGGTCCATCAGTGGTCAGCTTCCCGGATTAGGAACGGAAGAGATCTCACGGTGCCCGTTGGCCGCCGTGTGCCCCGTTCTTGGCCGAGGGTCGCTGCATGTACACTGAAAAAGAAGAAGACATGTGCCCCTTGAACAGTTTCAACCTGACAACCAATTGCAACCACTGGCGACGTCGACATTGACCCAGAACATAGGCTGGGTCAACCTATACGTGTACAGTACAGACAAACTCACACGGCCCATTCTGTCAAAACGGACAACTGTACTGGCACACATAAACTTACTAGGATCGCCACTGAATAAAAACAAACAAAACTAGCAAAACCTACGCATACAAAATAGAATAATAGCTCCATCCCGGCCATCACAGTCACTACCATTGTCACGACTTCCAAGCGTCAACGCCGTCGAAAAAAAAACAACAACTTTGAAACCTCTAGAGTATTAAAACAGCACCAAAATCCTTATTTGGCATGGCCACATGTCTCTAACAATCTTTTATCGTAGTCTTCAGAGAAAAAGTCAGGGAATTTTTAGGGGTCGTTTTGTATAAAATAATAACAAAAATAATCGTTTCGTATAAAATAATAACAAAAATAATTTGAAATCTGAAATACCTTTATTGTACATTCATGCCACGACGGGCTAGGTACAGGTCAAGACTTAACATACACATTACAGACATATGTAGAAAATTGGAGACAAAAGATGCACTATTTGACTTAGACATACATACATTCATACTGTCATACATACATACAACTACTAGGCTAATACAAAGTGTTGTAGTCATTTTCTATATAAACTAATGACAAAAAATTAGTCGTTTAATATGAAATAATAACAGAAAAATAATCATTTTCTATAAAGAAAATTACAGAAAAATTATCGGTTTCAATAAAATAACGGTGTACAAACCAGGCACACGGCGCAGGCTCACTTTCTGGCCCCTGCCCACAGTTCTATCGGGATCGGGAACGGATGTCTCAGGACCGGGGATGTAGACATCGGTTGCCTCGAAGGATGAGGGCGTGTCCGGCGGCGGCTTGACGTGAACGATCTGTGCTCTCCAAGCAGAGGTCGGTGGGGAAGATTACAACCTGCAGAAGAAATACGAGGATGTTTGTAACGTCCAACCAAGGGACACTGAAAAATAAAATTGAGGCATCGTCATCACATCGTCATCGCCCCGTTGGCAGTTATCGATGCACCGCCCACTGACGACGTCGGCGCCGTCCATATCCAAAACATAAGCTGGCTTAAGCTAATACAAAGAAGTTTCAGCGGATTCACAAAAGTGCCTGCTGACAATTAAACAGAAGGGTCAATCAATGTGTTGTTGGCTTAGCATTGGAACTCAACATGTTCTAATGGTGACTCATTTCAGCTGCCTGGAGCCCGTCTCTATACATTGAACGATCAAAGCTTTATTATATCAAAGGCCAGATTCAATGATCCAGGTCCCGTCAACAAAGTCAGTTTGTGATTAATGGCGCTTGACAGCTCTGCAGTTTGGGAATATTTTGTGCGCCAAAGCGAAGATATTAGAGAGGTCAAGCAATTAACTCCATAGGTCAGAAAAAGGTGACCTTGTCACTGTTTGTATTTCCTAACGGTGCACCTGCAGTGAAATGGTAACCTTATACACGTGAGACTGGCAGCATAAAAACAGACTCAACATGCGACTAAATATAAACATACTAAATGATCATATAATTCACAGCTGTATATTGAGAATAAGTTCTAAGAAACGCCGTTCAGACGGGGATTAAAACACAGAATTTATCCATACAATAGAATTTGGCAAGATTCTGGAAATTAGTAGAAATTATCCGAAAACAGAGGATATGGCAGACGAAAAGCAACGGATTATGTAACCACAATGTTTAAAAAGATTTACAAGTAAGAAATTAAACGATCCTTGCCGACAATAAACCAGCGAGATTCAGACGTCAAACAAACGCTATTTAGAACGAAAAGGCTTCAAAACAAACGACCGTCTAGCCTGGTATCCAGTCTTATCGTGATTTTGGTTAGGCTACCGAAGCTCCACGACTCAAGAACTCAGTACATACGTACAGAACGGATAAATTCCGTAAAAGGCCAGCATGGGCCTGCCTGTCATAAGCGTCGTGTACGAATTCACAATACCAGCTTCGTATTCCTGTGGTTTGTAAGTTTTTATTTCTGACCGGATTTTTTCATTCGCCCGCGTGCACTAGTTTGGGGGTCTTCAGAGGATGTCATACATAAAATTAAGTCGGTGATGATCCGGCAAACCGGAAGTTTACAGATTAGAACTAACAACATAGAAATAATATAGGCTACGAAATGTTCATAAAGTCATCTAATTAATCCAGGGAATCAGCATCATCACCTCACGTATCATGTTGCCGAAGAACAATATAAATTCTCAAACTCACACAAATAAATACCTAGAGCTGACAAGAGTAAAGAATAAACTTATTCAACAATAATTCAAACCATATTGTTGGATATAATACGGAGATTACTTCCGAACATTTTGAGTGACATCTATCACTCTTCAACAGCATCACTAATTAATAGGACCGCAAGTTAACACGTATCACATCTAAATGTGTTGACTATTAAGTGTTTGTAGTTCTGTCAGTTCATTTAGACCTGCTCATACTGGTAAATTCCCAAAATTGACAAGCGAAAAAGAATGGAAGTACAATTTACGGTAGTATGACAACCTCTTGCAAAAGCATAGCACATGCAACTGATCTACATTGTACATGTATTACAAACGTATACACAACGCGTTTAGAAGCAAACAAACGTGTGCATAATGTAAATTATATGATATCATAGATGAGTGCAAAAGCACATCCAATAAGATTTCTATTAAGAAAAACAGGAGTGACCTACCATATGTTAGGCCATGTTGATTTGATTATATGGATGACATCCTCCGGGAGCCCCAAAACTGATGCGCGCGTGCGAATAAAAAAAAAGTTTTGCAAAAAAAAAAGTTGTTTTCATTATGAAATCTACGTGGTCATGAGGGTTGAACAAATGGGACAGAATATGGTTTGGCGAATGATCTAATCTCTAAGTTCATTTCCTTACAATTTCGTCTTTTTTCGTTTGATTTTGGCATTCTACGACATTGGTATAGTTTTTACTTATTTTTTTGTAACTTACGGTATATTTTTGCTCATTTTGCAACTGTTTTGTACGATTTACAGTATGGTTGAAAACTTTTTTTTTGAAACGGCCGAAAATTCATGCGCGCGCGGATGTCATCCATATAATCAAATCAACATGGCCTTACACACACTACGGAATCTTGAGTCAAATAAAACAGCGAGGACTATTATTAACTTACGTATCATATATAGTCGAACAAGTAATGCCCTGCTACAGTCTGTGGTAGACTCTAAAGCGGATTATGACAGGGCTAGACAAACATTGGTAGAGCCTGCAGTACAACACATGAGTGGCGGATTATTTCAAAATCGGATGACAGAAAGATTCTTAAGTTTAAGGCACGATGGCTCTTGTTATGTGAAGGAACGTCGCTGGGTAGCGCAGTTGATTAGTGGAGAGATTATACTTTGAATTGGCAAATCCCCAAACTTCAGAACATAAAACGTTGAAAAATGAATGACACATGTAGCAATCAATCAGGTGGTCAACGGACAGGGAAACCTTGACGCCTACAGGAACTGGATCGATTGAAGTGACCCGAAATGGTAATTTTGCGGAGTAAAAGAAACCACAAATTATCACATTTTTGTGATAATTTGAGAAGACGAGGCAGCAGGTTTTAAATGAGGTCAACAGCATTTATGCATCATATGGAATAGGCAAAGTCAGATTTTGAACATTTGAATGAGAATGGCCATATACATATCATCATTTATCACATAACAAAATACTCTATCCTAGCTTCGGCAACATAATGCGGCAGCGGTGAGGATTTACTGGGTGAACGTCGTGTTATTTTCTACATAGACAAGAAAGGTCCCCACCTGGCCCTGGTGTTCCGGAATGGTTTGTTTGTCCTCGTCTCATGGTCTCTCTCCGTTCTGGTCCCGCTGGTCCCAATCCCCTTCTCCATGTCACTGCTGGAATGCGTCGTCCTTCGTCTTCTCGTCTCCCCTTCCTTTTGCTGAGCTCGATCCTCGTCGGACAAAGCATAAAAATCTGCCCTCTGGGTTCGAGTGGTGACGAAAGAATCTCCCAGAATCCGTGCAAGTCTAGCCTGATTAAATCGCTTTACGGTTGACGGCCGCCCAACATCCAGCCGGCGGGGCCAGTAAAGCAGCGGACAGCAGAGTTTGCGTTATACAGACTATACTAGTGCAAGTCCAATTCAGATGGTTGCTGTCACAAAGTTTGTAGATTGTCAGCTTCCCCGTGGCTCGAGTGGCACTGAACGACACGTAAATCCAGAGACGATTGTCGATGTTCTGGCGTCGGCCCACTCTCTGTTGTTCTGGGTTCCTCTATCGTACAAGGAGTAAGACCGACTACTCATTGAAATGAACTGTTTCTCGTATCTATTTCGTCATTCCTGGTTCACGCCCATCGCCAAATTTAGTAATGTCCGTGGAAAAAGGGAAAAACCTGATTGGAGGACAGTTGTAGACTTCATTCATCAAATGCAGGACACCCTCTTGACGCGCGGCCGTCATGTCGTGGGAGTTGGCAGGAAATTGGATTAATTTCTCATTTCTCATTCTGATGGTGGGTGACCTTGGGGTCACCCCGTGAAGTTCAGTGAACTCGAGATGCCAACGTGTCTCGTCCAATGCCACTTTGCCACAAAATAGATATTCCGACCATCTTCCCCCTTATCTTTCACCAGAACAATTAACACATCACATTTGCGTGCGATTTCGTCAACGTTTCCAAATGCGAAACTACAGTGAAATACACAGACAGCTGACTTGACTTTGATGTCTTCACACGATTGACATTAGTTCACCTCTGGTCGATTAAGTAACAAGGGGATTAAGTGCAACTGCAAAGAGGTCGCGAGGGGCATGAGAAACTCGGAAAGCAAAACAACCTCAGCTGATACTGCGGGCCGCCTCAAAACGCTCACTTGTTTCTTATGTCTTGAGTCTGACTCGAATATTTAGTATAGCCTTTATTCAAAGCAAATACCACACAAAATGAAAACAGCATATCGGATTCCAACTGTCCATATTTACATTTGTCTTCGCTAGTTTCATGACAAGAAAATAATAGAATAAAGATAGACGTTGACTTGTTTATGTGTAGCATGGATGCCAGACCCATAACATGTACACTCTCAGCCCAGAGTTAGCCAGCGTTCCAGACTTTAATAGGGGACTGTGGTATGTCTGGAGCCGAGGAACTCAGGTTCTGCTGTCCCTGGAGACAGTTTGATCCAGTCCAGGCTAGTTAGTGTAAGGGTGTCAAGGCCAATGCCGACGATAGTTTCTTCTATTTGGGAAATCCGAGCAGGGGACTAGTACATTGATAATACAAGAGATCGTAGCCGGATCATTGTGAATCTGTTTGCCTCGATCGAGCAATGGAGCGTCTCACTGAAGCGACTGGAGGTGCCGTGCTGCCAATTTCAGCCATTACCTACCGATAATTGACAAATACTCTCTTACCTACGTCTATGCTGGCAGATGTTGCAACTTCTGATTGATATAGTGGAAAGTTTGCGATTATTCTGTGAATAGTGGAAAATTGACAGGACCATCCTGTCGTTCGTCGATTCAGTCCATTGTGCTGTGCCCAGTACTAGCATATGCATATCTGTTCAGCGTGAAAAATCATGTATGTACATGCATGTACATGGCTGGGTTTAGTTGTCAGAGAATCTATCGCTCTGTGGTCAGACATGCACTAAGGCCACACCGAATTAATTTTATGGATGACATCCGCGCGCGCATTGATATATACCTGTTCTCAAAAAAAATCACGTCATCCGAGGCTCTGGCCTGGCTTTAGGCCTGGTTAGTCCATGGTAGCTTGCTATATAGCGACAAATGAATAAAAATGAATGACAATACGGAGCCGGTGGTAATCCGGATGATGGCATCCAGGCTACCGAAGCTCCACGACTCAAGACCTCAGTACATACCGTACAGCGTACGTCGATTCATAAATTCCGCAAAAAGCCAGCATGCTTGTCGTATATGTCGCTATGTTTTGCCGCAAATTCACAATACCAGCTTTGCCCTTGTATTCCTGTGGTTTAGTAGCATTTTTACTTTTGGCCGGATTTTTATTTTATTCGTCCGCGCGCACTAGTTTGGGGGTCTTCAGAGGATGTCATCCATAAAATTAAGACAGTGTGGCCTAAGTGTACTCTCCGTGGGATCCGACAAAATAACGCGTTAAAAATTCTACAATACGCAGTATCAAAACTACACCCTTGCAAAGCAACATTCCGTGAAACCACTGTGCCATATATGCATTGGCAGCGTGAAAGTCTCAAGAAAAGGGAAACAACGTACATATGGTCACAAAGGGGTCAAGGAGACGGCAATGGCAGTGCGTAATTGTATAGCCAGAAGAACATGACCTACAGTATACAGTAACCGGGCCCCGAGGCCAAGTTGAGGGGTAGTACAGTAAGAGTTCCGAGGTGAACACGAGCATGGAGAT
>NW_017804567.1:0-8860 GCF_001625305.1 Branchiostoma belcheri
ACCAAATTGTCTCCATGGTTACGATGTCACGTGATGTGCTTTCTATGAATAAATTAGGGAATATCACGTGCTTGGGGACTGTTCATTACTGATCAATGAATTAAGACTACATGATTGCTCCCACTTCTTTAGGGAGCGTTCATTACTTATCTATACTAGGATTTCGACTTTAGGGAACTATGTTTCATTGCATGAATATTGTGTATATGACATCATTTTCTTCCGTATAAAGTGACTTTGAATACCTTATTGATGTTAGTTCCTGTTTCATTCATTTATCACAAGCGAATGCAGTAGGAAGGGTCAGTCTTTATTTTTCAGTTCACATGCCACCAACCAGTTACTACAAACTACTACAAATGCAATGAAATTGTGTTACGCCGGCTATACAAAGTCTGAATGAATACAAAATAAGAACTATCGTATAGTGGAACTTGTGGTCACCAACCACAGTTCGGGCTTCAGTACTACAAACTTTTTTGTAAACACTTCATGCAATAAAAGTGTCTTATGCCGAAGGGCGCTTAGACCGGCTATACGTATACAAAGTATGACAGAATACAAAATAAGAACTATCGTATACTGGAACTTGTAGTTCGGGCTTCAGTACTACAAACTTTTTGTAAACATTTCATGCAATAAAACTGTCTTATGCCGAAAGGCGGTTAGACCGGCTATACAAAGTATGACAGAATACAAATAACAACTATCGTATACTGGAACTTGTGGTCACCAACCACAGTTCGGGCTTCAGTACTACAAACTTTTTTTAAACATTTCATGCAATAAAACTGTCTTACGCCGAAGGGCGGTTAGACCGGCCATACGTATACAAAGTATGACAGAATAACAAAATAAGAACTATCGTATACTGGAACTTGTAGTTCGGGCTTCAGTACTACAAACTTTTTTTAACATTTCATGCAATAAAACTGTCTTATGCCGAAGGGCGCTTAGACCGGCTATACAAAGTATGATAGAATACAAAATAACAACTAATACTAGTACATGTACATGAATTAAAAGTAACTAGGCAATGGCAATGTTGAAAACCCTTGTGTTGATGCTGACCTCGCCAGGGATCTGAAAGAACAAAAACGTTAAGCTATTGCAATGTGCATTTTATAAGTCGTTTACGAACATAACGCCTGGTCATCATTCTTACAAATGTACGCAATTGCAGCTGATGGGATCATACGTAAGGTATATCTTAAACTTACGACCGTCCGATAGAAATAAATGATGAATGAGCCTTACCTCCTTCTCCGCAAAGGCCGGATGGCCCTTACCATCCTCTGTAAGGGTCAGTACGTTGACAGTGACTGAAACAGAAAGAGAACAGATATGTTGTATTTTCCCAGAAAAGTATAATATGTTCACAAGCCAGAATGTACCAACAAGTTGCAATGGTTTGGACGCGTGTCCCGAACCAAGACACACCACCACAGGTGTAAGACGGTGTGGCGTCTACGTCGGCCATGAACCATCGACTTAGCTATACACAAATGGTCAGAGCAAAGCATCTGTTTAGACTGACGGGGTCGGGACAGACGTTTGCTCAACGCTATGCTGCCCGCAGAGATACCCACTGCGATACCTCTCTACGAGACAGATGATGACTTTCTTTTGCACTTACCACTTGTCTGTCCCCACTCCACCACCACCCCCGTTCCCAGCTCCACGTCACCCATCATCATCCTAACGGGAGGTGGTGGTGTAGCTGCCGCTGCTGCGTTGGAATCCGCTGCGCTCGCTCTCCTACAGAAATAATATCAGGAATATATGTCATAATTTGTCAACTGATGTACACCTTTACATGTTAACTTGCGATGTTAAATGCGACATTTCAATATGAACGGAACTTATTACCTCTGTCGTCTCCTCATCCCCTGTCTTCTCACTTTCAGTGTCTGTCTGGGGTGACTTCGAATGTTGTCCCATCCGATGTGGGGGAACGTTTTCTGCACTTTTTATTAGGACATAGAAATAATTAAGAAAGTGAATCTGGAATGTAATGAAGTATAACGAGTTGTTATGACAGCAAGGAAAGGCAAATAACAACACACGATAGTTGCGTGAAGTTAGATTTTCATGAAGGGTGCTTTTGCACCACACGGCCATAGTATCAAAAATACGCATATTAAGGTAAGAGAATCTTCTAACAATGAGCCACTGCCGTGAAAACGTCATTAGCATCAACAAAACCATTATCTGTATCTTGCCTTCATCTTAAAAACATACTCCCTTCCGACCCACTCAACGCAAATGACGCCACATTATGCACTTTACTTCTTACAGGTAGCCCCCCCCCCCATACTCTACTAACTGCCGTATCTTTGATATTGTGTTCAACTATATTCATCACTCTGGAAGATTTGACCAATCACATTTCTATCTTTTGTAGTTCAATGTCTGAATCTTTATTGATTGTGTATTTATACAACAAAAGGCATCTCACTGTCACTATCATTCGTGTTTTGAGTGTAAAGGATACAACAGAATTATGTGTAAATTCCTTCTATAGATGTAAGTAAAAGCAGAGTGACTGTATTGCAAGTTTACTATGTATACTAGTATATACACAATGTCTATGTATAGACATAATATCTAACCTTCATCGACGTAAATACACGTCATACAAAAATACAACAGAATTATGTGTAAATTCCTTCTATAGATGTAAGTAATAGCAGACTGCATTGCAAGTTTACTGTGTATACTAGTATATACACAATGTCTATGTATAGACACAATATCTAACCTTCATCGACGTAAATACACGTCATACAAAGATGTCAAAATATTATGGAATAAAAGACGTCTCAAGACCACAAATTAACGCTCTTCGTGCGCCAGCCACTTTTATTCTATGTTAATGTTATCTTAATGTTTACATTTTAATTATGTTTTATAACCAGCGGATTCACATAAGCACAACACGTGCTTTCTATTTAGGGCTGAAAAATCCATGTGAATAAAAAACAAACATAGCAATGCAAATCACTCAAACGCTATTGGTCAATATGTCACCTTGGTGGACTTGCTAATTCTAATTGACAGTCAACACCTGCTTTGTATGAATCTGACGTCAGCAATGACTTTCTGATTAAATCAAAGTCGCTACGGATGGTTAGTGGACATATTTCACTACTTTGCTTACCATCTCCACCGTCTTATTAAAGTTTTTCCCCGAGGAGTCGACTACGTTGTATCTATCCAAGGACGCTCAGAGACAGTTCTAGAAAATAGGTTTGTACAATTTTTGTTGTTACCAAAGTAGTAAGTAAAATAACTTTTAGTATATTCTTCCTTAAAAATATTGTGGGGACTACATGTGTATCCATGATATATATCAACGCCATCCTACGTTACAAGTATAACAAAATTGATAACACTACTTAGCAATAATTAATGGTCGTGGACGAGGGTGGCGGGGAAACAGGAGGGGGGCCCAGTTATCATTAAACATGTCCAACACTCACCAGAAGGATTATTTTTTTAAACTAAAAAACGTACATGTAACAACTTCCATGGGTATTCCATGTCTGCTGAAGTTTTGCATGCATTTGTGTATCACATTCCTGGCTGTGGTATTCTGGTGTAGCTCGTCTAGCTCCCAGTAGTCTGAGTAGTTATCTAGTGTTACCAGGTAGTGTTGGTTTCCCAGTGTAATCAGGTCCATCGACACTCAGCTCCAAGAATGCTCCATGGCGTTCTTGGAGTTGGATGCGGCATGAGCGGTTCCCTCTGCTGCGTCGGCTGATAGGTTTTGCAGACGTCACATCGTTCGATTCTTTCTCTCAGTTGTGCACTCATCCCTGGCCAGAATATGGTTTCTCTGGCTCGTCTGATACATGCTTCTGCTCCTTGGTGGCTGGCATGTGTCTTCTGTATTATCTCTTCTCGCAGGTCTGCTGGGATGACTATCGCTTGTCCCTTGTATATAATGTCATCGTGCATGCTGATTTCATCTCTGAAGGTCCAGTAGTGTCGGATTTCTTTCTTCAGCTGCGTTTTATTGTCACACCCAATCATATTACCCAAATTTGAAAAAAAAAAACATATCAACTTTTAGGTGTTTTAAGGTTCCCCCAGAATATGCTGCCCCGGACAAACTAAAACTCCAAATCCATCGATGACGAACTGGTATTGAATTAGTTTGTGCATGAGCTAACTTTTGCTTCATTACATTATCATGTGGTTGCATATAATATTTAGTAACTCTGTTTTAACTTTGAAGTAACACTAACAGATTGTGGGGAGGGGGGGGGGGAAATATCTGCCCTGCATTGCCTTTGTCAGGAGGGCTAGCATTTTATAATAGCCATCGTCTGCACATCTTTGTCAGTCAAACCAATAAATAAACAAAGGAATCAACGATTGACCTACTGTGTATACATGTCCGGACATGTGAACGTCAACAAACGCTGTACAGGTTTTTTTCTGATCGCCACATACTTCAAAATAATCAATTACATATCAAGGAAATGCTAGTATAGTTCATCAAACCCACCTGCACACAGTCATTGTTTTGGTCGTCAATACATCTCGAGTACAGCTGCGCGAAGTTCTCTTCTTCTTGTACTTCAACGCACGTGTCAGCCACCTTCTGATGACCACGAAAAATCCTCACAATAGCATGATCAGATGAAAAATGTTTCAAGGTTTGAGGGGAATGAAAATGGTGCAATCTGATAGAGCTTTGTCTGTGGAGCAAAACCCTTTTTTCAGAATCAAAATCAGACCTAGCATTGTCGAGATATTAAAAAAAATTGATGACAAAAACTGCTGAATTGATGACAAAAACTGCTGGTATTTAGAGAATAACATTTATAATGCTTAACTATTGGCCCTGTGGAACAATAAGACTTATCTGTTATTTTCAATTATGAAGTGTTCAGATTCTTGACTCAGGTAAGCTATCAATGTTGGGTAAGTATAGTAAAGTTGCAACACAAAAAAAGTACAGACACAATTATAAACTATTATCAATTTATTCACATCTTGATCGATTTCTTAAGATCAACTCATTAAACCATCTTCGGTCGTCCCATCGAGGGGAGGGGGCCCACAGGATCTTACTGAAAGTTGAGGAAGAATAAAAGTTAACTTGAGAAGAAGCAAAGACAACGAAACGTCTTAAAGACAACTTAAGAAATGCAAGGTAGGTACATCCTCCTTACTTCCAAGACGTCTAAACTCTACACCATCTTGGGGGGGGGGGCACAGCATCTGGAAGTAGAGGAACAATAAATGTTAACTGGAGAAGAAACGAACTAAGAAAATTAAGAAATAGAATTGAAGTGTCTTGAAATCTTCTCACTGGAAGTTGAGGAACAATAAAAGTTGTCTTGGGGAAAAATGACGTTAACGAAAGATCTTCAAAACAACTTAAGAGAAATGGGAAGGGAATTTTTACCTTTGCTGGGGTGAGGATGTTTCAAACTCTATTGGGAGGGGGCAGTCATTCCAAATCTTGTACATATCTGGTCCCACTGTAAATGAAGAGACAGAAAAGGTTAACTTGGAAAGAATCTTAAAAGAATGTATTAAACTTGAAAGATGATTGAAACCACCCATTCAGATGACAACAAATGATGGAAAGCATTGAAGGACAGTGCTATATAAAGCTACAGTGCAACATACAAAATCAATACCTTTTAATCCAGAATCTTTAGGTCTCCTTCTGCATAATCCTCCATCAATGTGAATACCCATGGGTCCTCCTCTTGCTCGCTATCCTCTGAACTGCTGTTGATATCTTCATCGTAAACTACTTGGAATCTTGTTGTGAGAGGGCTGTCTCCTTTCCCTTCAATGACGAGCACTGTTCCACTGATGAAACTTCTTCTAGCTCATTTAAGGTGGTCAAGAAGGATAGCTGAGGCATATTTAGAAATACTACGAACTCTATCTGATATGGTAGTCTTTTGGGTCTATTTTTATAATTTTCTTTCGTCTTGTCACTATGGCCACATTTTGACCGCCAAATTGAACGCCGAATTTTGGATTTTTTTCACGCTCCAGCCAGGCCATAGTGGGGGTGTGCACAGATTTTTTTTTTAAGAGCTACTCCGCCGCTCGACCAATCAGGCTCGCTTGTCATTACGTGAACTGAGAGCTTCACTTTCATAATTTTTGGGAAGGGACAAGAGACTGGAAAAGAGAGTTTTACTGAGCGTTTGATGTCAGTTGTTTGCAAAATATTTTGGGTAAAAACCTGCCAAAGTTGGTTTAGTTATGAGCGGCCTGGCGGACCGGGTCACTGCATGCATAAAGAGCCGCGCTTGCTAGTTCATACTCGGCCGTCATTATGCGGCGTTATCCTTTGTGTTCTTGTGTTCTTCATGATTTTCACAGACAACTCATTTCTACCGAATAAAAACGCGTCTCTACCTGTGTACTGTCTTATTATTCTGAGTTTGTATCGACTGCAACACGTTTGTAACTACTAAACGTTCTAGTGAACAGACATAAGAACAAACCAAGACATCTACAGTATATATTTAGAATCAGGACCAATCAGAAGTCAGGAGAAAGTTTTGAAATTGCTAAATTGGAAAGTTCTGCGGGAAACAAGTTCAAGCACAAACCAAGTTCATTGCACAAGAAAATCCTTCGGGTTGGGAGAACCATTGTAAAACTCCGTGGAAAGAAAAGGGCTCAGTTCCTACAGCAGACGTTTATACCTCCAGCAGAGGAGAGCACCGAGGCGAGAATGTTGTCAGCATGTGATACTCCTCGGAAGAAAAAGTTAGCCAGGGGGGGTTTATCAGAGAAAGCAAAG
Organism: Branchiostoma belcheri; assembly: GCF_001625305.1. NCBI lineage: Eukaryota > Metazoa > Chordata > Leptocardii > Amphioxiformes > Branchiostomatidae > Branchiostoma > Branchiostoma belcheri. The sequence continues at coordinate 6,788 of NW_017804567.1, forward strand.
CGGGTTTGCCTCTCAGTGGAAGTTAAGAAGCAACAGAGAACAATAGATAATCTTGAAGAAGAAAATCAAAATTTGTGGATTTAACTATCAAGTGAGAAGAAAAAGTTTCCTGACTTGTGAGTCCATTCTACAGCCGGCTGTAGCAGGATTTTGGTAAATAAACTGGCGACCTAAACAACGTGGTTTTACAATGTTTTTTTTGTGTGTGTGGAAAATTTCGAGTGGTTGGTGGGATTCAAATACCCGATAACAGTTACATGTCTGCTAATTGTGTTAGACTCAGGAACTTGTTTGCCCAGAAGGAAGGACATCATTTGAGGGTGCAGGACGCCTACGACGTATACAGCAGAACGTATACGGATGGGATCTCTAAGGCCACACCAATTTAATTTCTTGGTTAACGGATTTTTCTAGAAAAATAATGGAGCGGGCGGGCGAAAAAAATAAATAAATAAAAACAGGCCTAGGCATCCTATTATGGCCTAAAATGGTATGATAGGAGCCATGAAGTCGACACACCAGGCTGGTTCAAAATTTAAACAATGAATTTTGAACTTTTAATGATACCACTGCATTGAAAGATGGAATGACTGTAACATCTATGAAGAAAAAGGACTGTTTTCAACTGTTCAGGGCAAAATATGAGCATTTTGCAGTTGATTCCTGAATANACATAATCAACTGCTTTAATTTTTAATGAACTCACTGTATAAATATCCATAAACTCTGTTATACATAACTTATAGAAATATATTAGAAACTTTCATAAACATTCCTTTAACTTCAACAGAACATGTTAAGCAACATTTAACCATAGCACAACAGGTGCTCTACTGCTAAAATAACTTTCTTTAAGTTTAAATACTTCTTCATGTATCAGGTGATGAGGTAGTAAGGTATACATGATGACATATCAAATACATTTAACCTTAAACATTACTTTAACTTGCACAAGTTTGACAACAAATACAACATCTTTACACTTCAGACTGTACATAGTGTAAAGATGTTATGTAGTACAGTACATATAAAAATAACAGCTTTGTTCTGTAGTACAGTACATATAAAAATAACAGCTTTGTTCTGTAGTACAGTACATATAAAAATAACAGCTTTGTTCTGTAGTACAGTACATATAAAAATAACAGCTTTGTTCTGTAGTACAGTACATATAAAAATAACAGCTTTGTTCTGTAGTACAGTACATATAAAAATAACAGCTTTGTTCAGTAGTACAGTACATATAAAAATAACAGCTTTGTTCTGTAGTACAGTACATAAAAAAATAACAGCTTTGTTCTGTAGTACAGTTCATATAAAAATAACAGCTTTGTTCTGTAGTACAGTACAGTACATATAAAAATAACACCTTTGTTCAGTAGTACAGTACATATAAAAATAACACCTTTGTTCTGTAGTACGGTACATATTAAAATAACAGCCTTGTTCTGTAGTACAGTGCATATAAAAATAACAGCTTTGTTATTTACAGGCCCTTTTATCACTTTAACCTGAACTAACATCGTTCTACTTCAACTTGCAAAAGTTTGATGACAAGGAGAACATCTCACCAACTGGCAGTCCTCCACCAACATACACATCTTCTATTACAACAGACCAGCTGCTTCAGTTTGCCAGGAGTCAGAAATGTACAGGGACTAACTGGTGTGTGACTGAATCTCAGAATTCAATCCAACTCTGGAAGCCAGATGCAAAGTTCATCAATGGTCTCAAACCCTGTAGAGTATTGACCATCTCTAACTCTCTCCATGTATCTGCCTCATACAGCGGTGTAGAGATAGAACTGACGAGATTGGGCTTGACAAACCGCATAAACAGTTCCCCGGGTCTTTTCGAACACACTTTCAACGATCACTAACACTCCTGCATGTGAAGGTCTACAAGGCAGTATCTACACTGAAACACAATACCCTGCACTAAAGGCTGCCATAGAGTCTGTCTGTGAGGGATCAGGAGAACCACGGCAGGTCATGCGATCTTTGGAATGCAGTCAGCTGGTGCCTGCTCTTCCAGGATCAAAGGTTGCTCGCTGTACGTAATTCTCCTTAAGTG
>NW_017804568.1:0-4441 GCF_001625305.1 Branchiostoma belcheri
GATATGGTTCGTGTAAGGGTCAAAGTTCAAGGTCAGATAACAAGGTCAAAGCTGCCACTCTGCAAAGGTTATCATGCATCATGATTAACTAGAGGACCCAACCTTTCTAAAAAACTAAGTCATCCTTTGTCCCTCTGTTTGGTAACAAATTGTCATTTTTGGGGACCTGGCCCATGGACTAAAAGATTAGCACTAACCACTTAATGGCAGTAGTACACTAGACTGCCGTTCTTACTAGTTTGATGATCAACGTGATTTTGCATGGAATACACGAGTAAGCATATAGATCTTCCACATATTTTAAAAGTGATGCTGAATATTTTGGAAGGAGACATCTAATGATATCCCCCGTAGTGTAGCGCACCGTCTAATCTGCGTACTTGTACCGTCTTGTCAGAGAACGAAACAATGAAGATAAAGTTGGCGCCGCCTGATTTACCAAAAGAAACCTTGGAAGACGTGTTTTCGTTTCCCGTCTTGATTTGTCGGCAATGCACTGTAATCTTACGAGCGAGAAATGTCAGCCAGGGACAACCTAAGACCTCGATGCACGCCTGGAAAATTGGAAAACCAATCTGCACGGAGAAGTTATAAAGCCAAATAAATCCGCACATTTGGACAAATGGCGTGGCCATTCCTCTCGACTGTCCATAAGAACAGATCGCCGGGACTTTGTCTGGACAGTTTGAAAGCCGTGAGAGTGGGCTGACGACAACAGGACATTACAACTGTAACAAAACGTGCGTAGCCCTCTTAACAGATTATATTCAGAGCATGTAACTCATGCTTTTTAAAGGAGCTAGTATTATCACAGCATTAACCACATGTTCATAGCCGCTGTATCATGCATGTCTGCCCCTTAACATCCTTACACTGACAGCTGCGTGGAGGCTCAAAGACACGGATTTAGTTTGTCCAATCCCGGTGTGATTTACACGTGAATCGTGATGCTGATCGGTTGATCCCGGCAACAATGAGGACCGAGTTTTCTTTTTCTCTATTCCAACATTAATCACAAGACGTGATGGCGACAAACTCGAGTTTTTTCAACTTATATTATGCCGCCACCAACGAATGGGACAAACACATGAACAGACATACTCATTTACACCTGAGCTGAGCTGCACACAAGATCGGTGGCACGGCCCGGGTTCGAACTCGGGGCCTCTGGGTTCCGAGTCGCACACACTACCGCTCGGCCACGCGACCCCACGCCGAGTTTGACCTTGAGGATGACCCAAGGACATCCAACAATGGCGGTGTGTAAATGGGGGACTCACGTGAAGGCAAAACGAATGGAAGCAAGCATCCGAAGACACTGTGGGCGCCGGGCCTTCCCTTTGTTGGGGAAATTTTCACGCCGTGTGATTTGTCACTGCGAGCTTGTATGGCTGGACCGGGCGGTAATTGACGGAGAAGTATCAAGGGGGATTAAGAGCGGCGTCGCTCCGCAGTATCTAAAGCGACATTACACAGGGATTGATGGCTGCGGACATGCCGGCGCCATATGTGAGGGGCCCTGGGGGGAGGGGTATCGACTGCCAACTGTGTACAACTGATGATGGCATCGACACACGCCGTGGAGAAAACGGTATAATCGCTGTGTTCATGTCAGTTTGGCGATGGGGAAACTTCCGGGCGTATCTGTGCACCGCAGACGAAAAAAAGGGTATCGCTGCATGACAATAACCGGTTGGCAGAAAGTTGGTGTGATGTACTACTCCATATTCATCGCGTCTGTTTCAGACAGTATACATTATAGACTTACATACAAGTCGTCACGGGGGTGTCATCCGAGGGCGTGTATACGAACCTGCACCGCCCCCTTCAACTTCATAACACATGCTCATATAGTGTCTGCTACTTTAAAACGTTGAAAAGTTGCAACACGTATGACAACAGGTACTAAGCAATCCTAACATTTACAGCCTTCCAGCTTTGAGTCCCCGCCCCCTATCCAAATATTATATAAGCACAGACCACATAGTTAGACTTGTTTCATATAAGTTCTAGATTTGTCGGCACTTTTGTCGACTGTATAGCACTTGTTAACAACGTCGACGTCATCAAAAAACTAGATAACTCAATGGTCTGCTGACCAACTAATTAAGAAAAGAGAAATGTACGGGAGTGCCTATTCAGTCAGGGCTTTAATGTAGACAATTAATGATATGATATGAATCTTTATTGCATGTTCTTGCCCAGATGGGCTAAATGCACAAGAGGATATCCAGTATGTAAAACACGAGTATTTCATACAGGTAAGCTATAGTCTAATGCAAAAGTGCTAGGAATCTATTCATTAACAATAATACTATAAACTACCTATCATCTACTGTTAATAAATAAAACATTGATAAAAAATACAATCACTGAAAACTCCCCACTTCATCTTTTGATCAGTGCGAATTATGAATTAATACGGAAAGTCAGACTGCTGACATGGATGCTCCGCACGTTTTCAGTGATTAATTATGAGACCTAACAGTGTGAAAAGACCACAGATTGACTTCCCTTAGCTATAGATATCTGTAATTACGAAGTCCACATAGTTAGGTCCTTTCTAATATCTACGTGGGCTAAGCCCTTTGCCATTTGCACCTCCCACGCGGGCATCCTAAAAAGTTCAAACGTGAAGTGGTGAATCCTAACTTCTCAGTGTCGAAACGTGTCCGCACACCCAGGGCTGAAATGACAACGGCAAATTAATGATGCTGGGCCATGGATAGCCTCCGTAGCAGGCTTAGAACTGGGGGGTTAGTGGTCTTCCCTGTTCTAACAGGGGTAAATCACCAGTCCCAGGCCCGCAATGTGCCTCTATATGCAATCAGAAAATAGCACATAAAAGCTCCCAAAGACCCTGAAACCCCTAAACCCCCTAGTTTTTGGCATGCTATGGAGGCTAAAACGAGGGGCGATTTTCTCCAAACAAGTTTTATTAGGTGCGGAATAGCCCACCGACACCATGTATGAAAATAGGTGATGTTACGACATAATTTGCATATCTGAGATCGAAACAGCATTTTTGGCTCAAAAATATAATATCCCTATTAAATCACTTAAACTTAGTAGTCTTAACGCATACTCACCTGAGCAGAGATTTACTCCTAAGGCCACACCAATTTAATATGTTGGTTCTCGGATTTTTTCAGAAAAACTATGAAGCGACAGGGCGAAAAAAAAAATAAAAACAGGTCTAGGCATCCTATTATAGGCTTAAATGCTACGAAATGAGCCATGAAGTAAACACAAAAGGCTGGGTTAAAATTTAAGCATTGAATTTTGAACTTTTAATCAAACCACTGCAATGATAGATGGGAAAACTGTAACAACTAGGAAGAAAAGGACTATCCTCAACTGTTGGGGGCAAAACATGAGCATTTTTCAGTTGATTCAGAACCAGAATCATATTTTTTTTTTGCAAATCAGAAAAAAACGAAGAGGCGAATCCGAGATCCAACAAAATAAATTGGTGTGGCCTAATCTCCATGGAGATTACTGACTCAATCCTCATACTATACCTGAGAGATGGACACGCAGCACACAAACAACGTCGGCTGGAGCAGCTGTCTCCCTGACTACGGCGTGCAAGACAAAACGTGTATACTTACCCAATCCTCTCAGCTCCGGGGGCACTTCACCTGTCCTCGGGACGACTAGAAATAACAGATACGTAAGATACCTTAAACCCAGGTACTTAGCCACAGTGATTCACAGGGGGAGGGGGGGATAAGCGCTTACACATGGCTTTCATTCAGACCTAGGATAGAAGCCAGTGGCTGCAATCATTAGAAAATGCCAAAATGTCCTTTAATTTGTTCTTGGAAATTAAACAAGTGATACCTGAAGTACAGTTTGTACCTAGATCCTTACTCTCCAACCTCTGCTTGGAGAGTACTACATCCAGAGATGAGGTCATGGAAAAGTCAGATAAACTAGGTCAACATCCGGGGCATTGTACCTGTGTTGGCGGTAGGGATAAACCGTTAAGAAGACCGCTGAGAAATACAGAGAAAACCTGGCGTTTACATCGCTAATTTTGCGCGATACATGGCACCGCCAGAGTCTGCCATGATCGAACATCGATTTTGTAGAGGCTTGACAGTCGGGGGGAGACGCGGTGTCAATTCCAACGCACGGAAAAGGGACGTTTATAGCATAGCAAGGTCGTCGCCCCCCCCCCTCTTGCCCGGCTGGCATCAAAACAACATGAAGAGACATTCGGTAAGTAGAAAAGTAAAGCTTGATTCAGTTATCGTGCCTGTCTTGTTCTTGATGTCTTTGCCGGAAACAATTATTTATGTCCCCAACTAACTCCGACTCCCCTTACAAGGCTTTTGTCTTGCGGTAAAACTTTAATTATGCAAGGAGGTTCGTTAATGCTAGAAACTTGTTCATACTTCCCAACGAAAAAAAATATATACTGTAGGAATTTCTGTAC
>NW_017804568.1:4461-6780 GCF_001625305.1 Branchiostoma belcheri
TGCCCGGCTGGCATCAAAACAACATGAAGAGACATTCGGTAAGTAGAAAAGTACATATTAGATGCTTTAAAAAAGAAACAAAGCTTGATTCGGAAACAATTATTTATGTCCCCAACTAACTCCTCCCCTTACAAGGCTTTTGTCTTGCGGTAAAACTTTAATTATGCAAGGAGGTTGGTTAATGCTAGTAACTTGTTCATACTCGTTCATTGCGATAACGCCGCGTGTGTACACGTATTGAACTCGGGACGGTCCCGAGACAAGGACTTGTTAGCGTGCTGTCGCGAGCTCTGGCTCTTAGTCGCGACTCACACCTTCGAACTGAAGGCCTCACACATCAGCGGCTGCGACAATCGGATCGCGGATCATTTATCACGCTGGCACTTGTCTACCTTCCATGCTGATCAGTTTAGGTCCTTGACTGCCCACGTTGACACAGTTGAAACCTTTGTTTCCCAGGAGGATTTCGCTTTGACATGTTCATGCTAGGATGATTCCCCTTCACACCGTCTTCCCTGATTCTTACTGCCACGGACAGTTGAGCTTACAGGACCCTCTCCACGCCACGATATGGGCGTTAACGTTTATATCTGTGTACCAAGATGAACAGGAACATTCGTGCATACCACAGTTAGTATGACTCTGCTCAATTCGATTCTGTACATTCGCGTTCTTGCATAGTCTAGCACTAGTATTCTTTCCATACAGTTGCTATGCACAAGGAGATTCATGCTGTACACCTGTTTATTCTTAGCTTCCTCTTTGTTAACTTTAGCCGGCGTGCATTTGTTACTTTTGTATGATTTATTTACTTAGCTCCCTTTGTTGTTCCATTAGCTTATCCCTCATTAGCACATTTGTATTTGGCAAGCTGCTAGCTTTATTGTTATTTTTCTCAGGAACTCATGAGCCATGTTTTATTATTATGTACCATATTTTTTTCTCCGTTTCGAGCAGGGTGGTGGACTTCTCCCGCCTTTCAGAATTCTTCATGCCTTTGTTTCCCTCCCTTCCTCTCCTTCTACCGCCGTTCTCCCTTCCTTCTCTACTCCTAAGCAGTTTGGCCTTTTTGTTTGGCCTGAGTTTGGAAAAGGAGCAACGATTAAACTTTTCCCATGTCGGCCAAACTGCTTGTCTCTGTGTCTTCTTGACTGAGGTGCTAATTTATCGTTGATATATATTTTACGTGTTTCTTCCCTCTTTAGAATAGCATGGAATCCATCCGTGAACGCTTTTTCCGCTCCGTTCCTCCGCTCTTTGGTGAAGGCAAAGAGCGGAGGAACGGAGCGGAAAAACGGTTCACGGATGGATTCCAGGCTATCTTTAGAAAACAGGTGTGTACGAATTCACAGAGTTTTTGTTGTACATTATTGTTAGGGGATGTTATGATAAATACAAATAGATCATCTATTGCTAACTGTTTACGTCGTGTGTCCAAATTCAGGGCGCCGATAAAAGAATTGCGTATGTCCCTGTACATGTATAACTTACAGTCTAATACGAAATGCACTTCATCTTCTACTCGGTTGGAGTCACAAAGTGTACATAGTCTGTCGTTCGGAGGAGTCCGGTTGTGTATTCCTACTTCTATATACGAAAGAAATGATATCTGAATTTGTAGCCTTTGTCTGTATTTTATTGTTTTATCCACGGGTCTTGTGTTTGGAGATAGAAAGCTCAAAATACTTGAGGACTTGACGTAGTTGAGGGTAAAAGACTTGAATGAAGTTATGGCTAGGCCAGTAGAGCCTACCCAAAAGTGGAAATTAGTCCACCCTTTTAGAATGTGCCTATGCACACTTAGTCCACTTACAAGGCAGTGCGCAGAACACCCCCAATACGACCGCATTGTCTTTGACTGACTTGCATTCTATGGAGAAAATGACAGCTCGTTCTGTTTGGTCAAAGGACTTGCAAAACTTCCTGGTACTAAACTTTGCTGCATTGTACAAGTACCTGGTCTCCCTTACTAAAAAGTACAACCATGAAGTACTTAGGAGCACTTCCTGCAAGAAAATAAAGGCATTTCAGTACTTTGTTACTTTGTTACAAAATGTACTTTGTCACTTTGTTACTTCGTTTGTAGAGGGCCACATCAAAAGTATAGAAGTGGCAAAAAACATGATGTTGCATTTGTGAAGGCTGGGATGACTAGTATATGAAACAGAAGAAGTATAAGACTATGCTTGCGATCGGCGATGGAGATGGGGATGTCCATCAGGGTGACAAATCTCTTCATACAAGCCCTGTTGGCTTTTCCCAGTTTGTACTAGATCTTACAAGTTTCTCGTGTAATGCTTGCTCCGTGGTCACCTGTTT
>NW_017804568.1:6957-8814 GCF_001625305.1 Branchiostoma belcheri
TTTTTTGGCCAGGGGGGAGGGCCATGGAAAAAAATTTTGAGCCGGGGGGAGGGCCATCGAAAAAAAAAAATCGGCCTGGGGGGGAGGGCCACCGAAAAACTTTTGTAAAATATGGCGTCACGTAGTACCGAATTACAAGAAATACGCCGTAAATTCCCGAATATAGTACGCACTTTTTACATTTTTCAAAATCCTACAAGTGTCTCGGTCCGTCGCCAAAGTCGCGGTGCGTACTTTATTTGAGTTTTTCGCCGACAAATCCGTGGACGACCCAGGAATATAGCGGAACACCGGCACGGGGAGCATGGAACATCGATCGTCTGTAGCATGTTTAGATAAGAAAATTGACGAGTGGAAATAAAGTTAAACTTCAAGAAATGAACATATTTCCTGTGACTATGGTCGATATTGACTCCAAGTTGCGGTAAAAGAAGAAGTCAAGTCACCCACGGTAAGAAAATGTTGGTCACTAGCAATGACGCCCGTCGCTTTGTCATGCCGACAGGATCGTTCCCCAGCTAGCCGGCGCCGATCTCAGTGGAACCCCGGCAAAAATATAACCTCCCGTAAGTACACATACAATTGTAGGGTTTATGAGTGGTAATATTTGAAATGGTCCGCAAGCCGTGAACGTTCTTGATCGTCGTAACGTAACATGTGATAACAGAATAGTTGTGCCTCGACTGATGGTCATCATTTCCAATACACTTCCGGCTTGAGTTCAACTCAGGAATCTTCAACAAAGATTATGCCCATGTCGTTTCAAAGGTTCAGAAATTGTTAACCATGTTTCACTTCGTATCACAATATTTTTAAATCTTGATAAATGCCACAGGAAATTATATTTGTAGCGGGCTACACCAGCCAGTACGACGTGGAGCTAGATGTACTCCTACTCGACTGTTCGGCAAGCTACAATGATAGGGGCGGAGTTAGCTTAAAATGTAGTCTTTGATGAAATCTTACCGCCCGGCCAGTGGGTGGGGTTTTGGAGCGCCGACAGGCAAAATACCTACAACTGAAGAACACAGAGAGGGCCGTGGCATGCGCAGCGCTGAAGACAGCTTTTCAGAACATGGACCCCGAGAAGGAACTTATAAGTTTTACGGAGTACAAACGTGTTTATTCCTTAGATTTTGTGACAAAAACATCTATCACATAACGAGAGATTACTTGAAACGCAGTCAAACTTGTCACTTTCTCCTGTTCGGAATCGCAAGTCCCATTGATCCCAGTAGTCTTTTGTTGTTGTGTTAATTGGTTTCGGTGTCAAATTTTAAATTCGGTAAAACCTCAGGCTCTACACCCAAATACTCCGCCCAGTTCTCCGCCTGTATGATTGTTGCTCTCCATGGGTCGATCGGGCGAAGTGTTTGCGGCGCATTTCGTATTAAAACATTAAAGCTACGTACTTGTGCATTAACATTCAACTACCCCCCGTTACCGATAAAATCAATATTGAAATATTGTCTTTTTTTCACGAATCTTTATTGACCATTGCTTGCTTGATCACCAACACTCCAAAGCTGGATCCAAATCTGCGTTTCGCCGCACTTGCCTATACCTTTCGATGCGGTGGTGACGTCTTGCAAGTCTGCTGCGGCCGGCGGTGAAAGACAAGCCGAACTTGAAACGTTTGCCGCTACGTTACCATACCATCACGTAGTACACGGCATAAATCTAGTTTTTAACAATTTTAAATTTGTTTGGAACGACGAACTGTCTTTAAGACATACATACTACATGTTCACTGTGGTACCGGCCGTGCGTAGAAGGGGTGCGTACTTAATTCGAGTTTTTCCATTTTACGTTTCAGACGGGAATATTTGTCTCCCACCAGCCCCAAATCGGGGGTGC
>NW_017804569.1:0-5206 GCF_001625305.1 Branchiostoma belcheri
CACTAAGGTGCACACGCACCCAGTAGTTCGAGCCCTAGTACATGTAGATAAAATTACCTGGCCATCCTGCCCGATGTGTCTCGCCCTCTGAAAGTGGCGGCGGCAGAGGTAGTTGGTGCCGTCTCTTCGGGCAGGTGACCAGATCCGCTGTGCTGTGGCGATGTCCGGGATGGTCACCCTCACACTCCGCAGTCCGGCTCTGCTGACGCAGTACTGCCGTGTTGCAGTACCCCCATACCCTGTGAGCAGCGCCTCCAGGTGTCTCCACAGGGTAGGGGGTACATTGATGCTAAACACGGCCAGTCCTGTGTGGAAGCGCGGACGAAGCCGCCGGGACATACCCTGGCCGAGCTGCATGATGTAATGGTCCACAAGTGGCCCGACCAGGGTAAGGTTGAAACCCACGGCGGCCTCGATGTCCGCGCTCATGCTGGCGGTACCCACCCCCATGCCAAGGTCAGGCAACTCGGTAGGGCGAGTGACCGCCAGCATTCCCCGCCAGATGGGGTCGACGTGGTGCTGCACTGCTGCCTGTGCCAGTGCCCAGAAGTTGTTGGCATTGCTGGGATCTCTCTCTGAAGATCCAGGTCTGATACGCATGTTCCCAGCGCCGAAAAGGCTGCAATCGGTCTGGGTGGCTGCATTCACTCGTGTTTTATAGAAATGCGCCATGTTGAAAAAGCGCGAAGCATGTAGGGAAGGGAAAGGCGTAGCGGACCTAGGGATGACCTGAAGTGAACTCTGACAGAATTTTCGAACAAGGTTCGAATTCGATGGGACATGGGAATTTTTGAGCCCGAATTTGACCACCGTGTTATTACGTCGTATTCTGAGCAAAGGAGTAAGATTTTTTTTTTAACAGTGATTTGGTATGTAGACGGAAGACGTCGTATACCATGGATCCGGCAATGCCTGTGTACGCGTGTCCGTGCGAACACATATGAACAAAATATGTACAAAGAAACATACTTTATCAATATTTAAACTTTTATTGCCTCTTAAGTGCTACTTTGAGACAATTCAAACATCGCAGTTGCCATGATCTGTACGTTTTACCAGTATTTCATTGCCAAAATGTAACTTATTTTGTTTTTAATTCATCTTCACAGAAAGGTACGGGTTTTCCATGGCCCCCAAAAGACATCAGGCGAGTGGCGGGAGAAAGGGAGGCGGGCGCGATGGAAGCAGGTGACCTGGCGGCGAGCGCGATGGAGGCAGGTGACCTGGCGGAGGGCGCGATGGGGGCAGGTGACCTGGCGGAGGGCGCGATGGGGCAGGTGACCTGGCGGAGGGCGCGATGGAGGCAGGTGACCTGGCGGAGGGCGCGATGGAGGCAGATGACCTGGCGGAGGGCGCGATGGAGGCAGGTGACCTGGCGGAGGGCGCGATGGAAGCAGGTGACCTGGCGGAGGGCGCGATGGAAGCTGGTACATAGGCGAGATCAAAGCATTGAGAGCTCAGGGAAAAGGTGCAGAAATTACGTTTAAAGTTCGTTGTGGAAAGAAAATGAACTTCAAGGAAAATAACGACCGTGCACGTGAAACAGAGACCAAATTCATTTTCTCTAGAGCCGACACGGTCCCTTTGTCTAATAGCGGCAGAGTCCATTTCCTACACAACTACGATGACATCTGCATTAAATACAAACACTACTGTTCAAAATACTTTGCTAACTAACTCACTACTCTTAACTGTACATGTAGGCGTCGGGCGTTTATCTTTTCTATATTATTTTTTTTTTTTATATCGATGACAAGTGCTGCACACAGTTTCGGATTTCGGACAAGTGCTGTAACTTCCCTTTTCTGTAATGTTTTATTTTTATATTGTTGATAAGTGCTGTACACAGTTTTAGACAGGCTATGTTCTGCTCTGTAACTGTACATGTGGACGTCGGACCGTCCTCCGACTTCGTGTCGGACATCATGTAGTGTTTTTTCTTCTATATATATTTTTTATATTGTTGACAAGTGCTGTAGGGCCAGCCAAACTCCCCCGGGCTAGACTCCCCCGTAGCGGTAATTTACACCAGCGGGCGAAGGGCTCTTGCGGCCCGGAAAAAGAGTTCTGGATTCCAGGGTAGAACCAGACTGGATGGCGATGAGCCACGTGTAACTACGCCCATGTGTGCATCACCCCCGGGTGCGGAGAACTCCACCCACAATACGAGCACAAGAAACAAAAATAGCAATTCGTGGAGTCACCACTACACCGCCAATCTTGGATAAATGAACTTGCGAACGACCCGATAAAGAATTCTTGCTGGACGGCGTGCAGAATGGATTTCGAATCCTACCCGAAAACAGTGAACTTTCCCTTGTAGAATGTCATAAATTCAAGTCTGCGACTGACCCCAACGTGCGTGCAAAGGTTGAAGCTCAACTCTCCAGCGAACTAAACAAAGGCAACTATGTGCGGAGCGACACTAAACCGACAATTGTAAACGCGCTAGGTGCTATTCCTAAGGCGTATACTGATGAAGTAAGACTCATCCACGACTGCAGTCGAACCTGGGGTCGGCTCTCAATATAATCTTGAAAATATTGTAGGCTGTGGAAGACGAAATACATTTTATTTCAAACTGTTCATTCCATAACAACGCTCAAAATGAATTGACTATTCAAACTTACAGACCAAGAAAAAACTACTCTTCTTTTAACTTCCCAAAACCCACAAAGTTTGGAAAAGGTGGGACATTACGTCTTCCATAGTTTACAGAAGAGAAGTCAAACCCTTCAGACATAGTTTTAGACATAGTTATACTTCTAGACATCTACCTTTATCATGTAGACTTTAGTTATTTTATACTCTATTTCATTGTTCTTTTATGTTTTGTGATTTGCAATTAGCCTCCGGGTACGAATTTGCAATAAACTTTTCTTAATGACTATGTAGAACCAGGTTGACTGTTTGAACTGTCTACCATATTTTTCTCCCGTACAATTACAACACGAATTTAAATTTGAATATTTATAACGTTGTATGTGAAGTACTAACCAATCAGAGTGTTATACATTACGTCACCCCACTGTGACGTGTACTCCAGTATTTAACTCTAAGCAAAGCAGCGATACAAGAGAGGGCATTCTGTCTGGAGGGAGATATTCGGTGGAGCTTACCAAAACCTGGAGGCTTCTTAGGGGTTTTACAAAGCACCGTTCTATACAACATTGTCGAGCACCACTGTAACACACCAACCCTCCCCGAATATTTCTTTAAAAATTCACAATGCGAGACATTCCATAAAAAAACACGGCCGATCCGAATCGTGTGCTCAAACTGAAATAAACGGTTTAATTGTACATAGAATTAAAACGGCAAATTATGCTCTACGCAAAATGCGCTAATTACGCTGTACGTTGAATTGCGCAGAATTAAATCGGCCGATTACGGCGGAAAAAGGGCATGCGGATCCTCATCAAATTATTATCAGGGATATCCATTTTACTGTGCTGGATTATGGCACCTGAAGTGTACCTCACCGGATTAGTATAAACTAACCCGGAGGCATGATGATGATGATGGCACATCAAACATCTCTCTCTTACACCAGACCTATGATTTCGTTATCAAATGAGCATAAATAATGAATATCTAATTATAAAATAATATATAATCATAATTAATGTTAGAAAGGAAGTGTAATCAAATACAAAACCCAGAAAATTTTAATGTTTAAACCAAAATTGTCTAAAAACCGCCTGTCACAAACCCGTTGACATGGCAAAACGAAAATCTATTAACTTATCGATATATCATAGGAAAAGTCACCAAATGTGTACGTTCTAGCGCCAGGCGTTTAAGCGCTATCTGAGATGCGGAATGAAAGGTTCATACTAACAAAAGAACTCTCTCTGCCACTGATTCTGGGGAAGAAGCCATTCAACATGCCCAGAAAAAGCAGACAAAATTGCTTTGATAAATAAAGCAAAAGAACAAACTCTCAAAGAGTAGACTGGTCAAGAACGAAGTCTCAATTAAATGTGACGAAAAACCATGTAATACCAGAGACTTCCAATGTTTGTTCAAACAATACTCTAAACATATCTGATCAGCTGAATTGTCATCTGCAAATTTGAAACAATTAAGGCATAAGCACAACAAAGATGTAATATTATGTAAGTCATTGTATCCCTTCTGGCCTTAGAAACCAACGGGTCCCTGAAAACACACAACATTGTTACAATCATGACTTAATAACACACTAATTATATACACCTCTTTTCAAATAATCTTATTTATCCTCTCCAGTCTGGTTTAAAGCCCATCACAAGAATAAACAAATAGCTCTGAAGTGCTTATCATCAACTTGTACGCACCTAAGCAAGTCCCCCTCAGAGCGGGCTCCTCATATATGTATTCAGCATCCAGAAGAAGTCCTGCGTAAACGACTTGCAGAATTAGAATCCTGGTTCATCTAAACCCTCTTCCTCCTTTGTTTCTTCAATCAGCTGCAGGGAAGGCTACTTCGATGTAGTCTCACCATCATTACTTTAAATGTCAATGGAATGAGAGATGACAGCATAAGAAAAAGAATATTCAGGTATATGAAAGATCAGAAGGCAGATATAATTTGTTTACTGAGGAATGTCATGTTCATAGTAGTATTGAACAACAAAAATGGACCACACAGGTGGGGGGGGGGGGAGGCGCAATTTGGCATGATCCTGGAAAGGCTAGTTGGTGCGCTGGTGTCGGTGTGTTATTCACGCTCAATTCAGAATGGCACTATGGCTGTGTTGGTAAGGACCAGAAGGGAAGGATAATAACTTGCAACATTTTAAGGGAAAGAAAAGGTTTAAACAGTGCAACCGTTCGAGGAGCGGAACGGAAAGAATTTCGTAAGGCCACACCAATTTAATTTCTTGGTTAACGGATTTTTCTAGAAAAATAATGGAGCGGGCGGGCGAAAAAAAAATTAAAATAAAAACAGACCTAGGCATCCTATTATTGGCCCAAAATGGTACGATAGGAGTCATGAAGTCAACACACCAGACTGGTTCAAAATTTAAACAATGAATTTTGAACTTTTAATGATACCACTGCATTGAAAGATGGAATGACTGTAACAAGTAGTAAGAAAAGGACTGTTTTCAACTGTTCAGGGCAAAATATGAGCATTTTGCAGTTGATTCTGAATTTTTATTTTTATTTGCAAATCAGAAAAAAATGAAGCGGCGAATCCGTTAACCAAGAAATTAAATTG
>NW_017804569.1:5226-8807 GCF_001625305.1 Branchiostoma belcheri
AAGGCAGATATAATTTGTTTACTGAGGAATGTCATGTTCATAGTAGTATTGAACAACAAAAATGGACCACACAGTGGGGGGGGGGAGCGCAATTTGGCATGATCCTGGAAAGGCTAGTTGGTGCGCTGGTGTCGGTGTGTTATTCACGCTCAATTCAGAATGGCACTATGGCTGTGTTGGTAAGGACCAGAAGGGAAGGATAATAACTTGCAACATTTTAAGGGAAAGAAAAGGTTTAAACAGTGCAACCGTTCGAGGAGCGGAACGGAAAGAATTGGTGTGGCCTAAGGAACTTTCTGTATAACTGAAGGGTAGTAACTTGATGATATGTGGTGACTTTAGCTTTGTTGAAAACCAGACTTTAGATACATCAGGAGGGAATCCTTTGTCAACAGTTCAAAATGTCGGATATATGGAGAAAGGACAATCCCATTGAGAGTAGATATACATGGAGGAATACAAAATGTACAATACGATGTCGGTTAGACAAATTCTATTGTTCTGAAGGAATCAGCCTAAACAGTGTTGCATATTTACCGGTCTCTTTTTCAGACCATGATGTTGTTAAGATTAAACTTTGTGAGACGGTACAAAAATCACAAAAAGGGCCTGGTATTTGGAGAATGAACGTCTCCATTCTTGATGATCGTACTTTCCGACACGAGTACGAAGAAGCATTTCAATTTTGGTGCCTTTTAAAACCATACGTTGTAAATGAAAGAAAATGGAGGGATGGAATCAAACTGAAATCTAAGAGACTGATCATTAAAAATAGCACAGGAAAGATGAACAACATAAAAGAAAGAAGAAGACGGGGTCAGAATAAGGTCAAGAATTCAATGGATAGAAAAGGAAGAATGTGATTTGCTCTTTGCAGTATAAGTATCACATTCTTGATCATATATTCATGACACTCAAATCTGTGTCCAACACTAATGTGTGACAATGTTCCTCCGAAATTTTTCAGGCGATGAACACGTCTGGAAAAGGTCATGTGGTTCAGGAGACAGTCCAAGGATTTTCGTGGACTGTCCCTGCTGCTACTGTACTACTGCAGAGCTCAACAATCCAGACAGGACCGCTGGAGTGGTGTTTGAGGGTGCTGCCCTCAGACAGGCACACAAGGAGACATGTGGGGGTGTTTGTCAAACTCACTGCTGGTCACCCTACTTTGGCAAACTTGAGGTAAGTTCTAAGACACCAATTAAAGGAAGTTATTTCAGTTTTGACCCTACAGAGGTGAGAAAAAGAGACATGAAAAATTTTCCTGATTTTGAATTATGTTTTGATAGGTATTTCATCGGTGTGCTGAAGGATAGGTATGCAAAAAAAAGTGTATAGTTTGCCATTAAAGACCATATATCACCAAAATACATTTTCTGCTTATCCTAAATAGTATAATTCAAGTAATATCAACATTCAAGCCATATGTACCATTCATTCATCCATTCATTACACCATGGAAAATAATTTTTCCTCTGTCGTCATGAAAATATGATTAGATTGGCTGATGCCACAGTGAATGTAGCACAACATAAATACCATCATTTCACAGACTGAGGCTTACCGATGGAAACCTTACAACAAAGATGGACGGCCAGCCGTACTTCAAAGTTGGCCACGGACAAAAGGCTGGCCACGGACAAAAGGCTGGCCCAAGGCACTGTCAGCGGGCATGATGGATAGCCAGCAAGGTGCTGACAGGTTGATGATCAACATCATCATTCAAAACTACATGTATCTGCCATGAGGGGTTATTTTGGCTCGTTTTTTGTTGTTGTTGTTGTTGTTTTTTAGGCAGTATAAGTGCGTTTTAAAGGACCAAAGTACTTTGCAGATAAGGACATGATATCGATGCAGATGAGGCAGCAGGCAAGATGGATGGCCAGCAAGGCGCTGATTGCGCCGTTTTTTGTTTGTTCTTTTTAAGGCATAGTTGACCTCTCATTGTTGGGTTTCGTGGGCTTCTACGCATTGTTGATGTAGGGTAAGCTGCAGCAGTAAAGGGGGCTTGAAACGTTTTTAAAGGTAGAACCTTTCCCATAGAGAGGAAAGTATTTATAACAGAAAAGGTTTTTGTTTAAGGTAACCA
Organism: Branchiostoma belcheri; assembly: GCF_001625305.1. NCBI lineage: Eukaryota > Metazoa > Chordata > Leptocardii > Amphioxiformes > Branchiostomatidae > Branchiostoma > Branchiostoma belcheri. The sequence goes on from NW_017804569.1 coordinate 7,319, forward strand.
CCAGTGTAGGAAGAGTGGCTGCCTTCCCTCACCCCTGATTTTGCACTGTTTTCTGATTCGCTCTCTGTTTCTTTCCTATATCCAAGCTTGTTTGTTGGAGTGGCGTATCAAACAAGCTTGGCTATAAGGAAGCAGGATTGATCAGAAAACAGTGCAAAATCAGGGGGGGGGGGCTAGATCAATTTCGCATCCACATAGCCTAGCGGCGACCAATGGGTGACCAGCATTCCGCGCCGCGCCCACTTTGCGGGCGATTCCATTCGACAATGGGGTTGAACAGCATCCCTCCGTACGGCGCGGCAGGTAATCTGAGTTGGAAATGTCAGATAAACAATGTAAGAATTGGTGTATTTGGGGTGAAAATAATGCAGGTACTGAAGTAACGGGTTCCTTTCTCAGCACTCGGTATACAGAGGTGAGGCGGCTTCCGTCCTAGATCTCCAGTGCCGAAGGTGCGTCAACACTTGGTGTGTCGGCGGCTTCAGCACTGGAAACTCGGAATCGGCAAATCAAACCTTGTCTTTAAAAAGGGTATCGAGATGCTGCCACTCATATTTTCGAGATCATACCGCCTGGGTAACATAGTTTGATCGGGACAACAAGGTTATCGGCACTCTCGGACAGGACTGCACGGCCTCTTTTCTTACATTTTCACAGACAAAGACTTGCCTAAGCTAAGATACTGCTCTGTACGCCGCGCCCGACGTAAGCACCAGAAGCCCAGTGCCGAAATGGTTTCACTGGGCTCGGTAGTTATTTTGCTCCAACTATTCAAAGACACAGAATTTCAGAAAACAATTTACAAATGTATCTTTTGAACAAGTTTGAGAAACATCTTTTTCAACCATATCTTGCTAAAGCGCGGATTGTGGGTGTGGCCGAAATGCTGCCCGCCTATTGGTCCCCGCTAGGCTGGCTTGGATGGGAAATTGAGGTTCCGGGGAGGCCTTGGTCTAAGGTAGGCAGGCCTCCAGCTGGCCCGGAAGGACTCAACGGTGGGAGCCATGGTTACCGGGCCAGGCAAGGCGTTCCATTGTGTGATCGTGCGGGGGAAAAGGGAATATTTATAGACGTCTGTACGTGCGTGTATGGGTTGGTATTTCTACTGATGACTCCCTCGGGTACGCCCTTGAGCTGGCTTGAGCAGGTTATCGGTAGTGATGTTAGACATGATTGTGAAAAGATTACAGAGAAGTGAAGCCTACCATAAAATGCAATTTGTTACATATCATACAGTAAATTAGAAAAGAGAGAAAGTAAATAAACGAATCTCTGTGGGAATTTCTATTTCAATGGGAAAATACTGTTTTTTTTTACAATTCAAACTTACGCTATACACTGACTGCTATACACAAGATACGGCTCCCAATATAACAATTCACAAATTGCTGTTTTCAATAATTCAAGACTTACATTGTATACACAAAACATGGCTGAAACCTGATAATTTAAATTCTGGGTTGGGTGTGGATGTGATGTTATCTTACCT
>NW_017804570.1:0-8800 GCF_001625305.1 Branchiostoma belcheri
CGTCATCATGATGTAATTTAGCACGTCAGCAGAACGTACTGCGTCTGCGAAGAACCCTGTAATTTTTTCCGATTTTCGGTGGTATTTTTGGTCAACGTTGCATCAGAATTTTGCGGCAGACGATATTTTGTCCGACATAACATTTGGAAGCTACAAACGGGATAGCAACCTTATATGAGCAAATACAATCTTATATGAGGCGTTCTTCTAAAGTGCTATGTACAATACATTACGGGTTTTGCGCAGGTGCAGTACGTTCTGCTGACGTGCTATGTAATTTATGTGATTTTTTGCCTAAAACCGTTAAAATGTGTTTTTCCAATTAAACTCTGAGGAATACAACCAAATTTCAACAACAAAAAGTGTCTATTTTAAGATAATATTAATGGCTACTAAAACTCCGACGTCACAATGACGTTATAAAATGACATATAAAATATAATGACGTTATAAAATGACATAAAATGACAAAATTTGTGGCATATCTAAGATGTCGGCCACCTTTTATCGCAAATCTTGAATTTCTGAAATTACATTTTTTCCAGATACAGCCTCAAAAACGCAATGCTCATATGAATGTTTTTATGTGAAAAATACGGAGTTGTGATGAAAAATTAGTACAAAACGTGGTTTCTCCAGAGCTAATAATATTTTCCGGCATCTTGGATTTTGACCAATGACGTCATCAAATTAGCGTGAATTATGAACATTTAAAGATAAAAATTATATACAATTATATAAGTCGTTGTTCATGTTAGAAAGGAAGTATAATAAAAAAACAGAAAATTTTAATGTTTCAACCCAAATAACTGAATTTTCCAAAAAGTGCCTAAAAAGAGGGAAAGTTTAGGAAAAGTCACCAAATTTTACTGTCCTAGCGCAAGCCGTTCAAGTTGGCGCGGGCCTCAACCCCCCCGGTCTGAATAGGGTTAAAACAGACAACTTATATATCTAAATTAATTTACATATCTAACCAGGAAAGACTTGTGGTGTTTTCCAATGTGCCCTTGGAGATGACCCCCAGATCTACTTATAGATAGTAGTAGTGAGTCGACTAGTAGTGAGTCGTCTTCTCTTGGCGGTATCATCATCATTCACTGTGTTCTGCGTCTACAGTCGATGTCCTGTAGCCGCATTCAGTCTTTCTTCATCTCTTTTCACCGTGCCTTCTGCTTCGCGAGCTCTCTGAGCTCCCTGAGTTTCTTTTCTGTTGTGGGAGGGCCTAGCCCTCTGCGCTTCAGGTCTCCCTTCAGTAGGCTGAGTAGGTTGATACAATGTCTCCCCCTGCGAGCTTTATGTCTCTTAGATCGAAGGAATGAAAATTCCAGAGCGTTTTGTGCAGGTGTGTCTTGTGGCATTCTGAGAATATGTCCGAACAGAGTCCACCTGAGTTTCTCAACTTTCATGGAGAGAGGTTCCGTATTACAGACTTTGTACAGCGTGTCGTTGGCGGTATCTTGAACCTCATATCTTAGATTGCGTATCTTATCTGTAAACTCTTTCTTCATTAAAGTCTTCAAAGAAATGACCTGTCCGTGACCCTTTGTAAGTATAGGTTCCGTGTGGAAACAGACGGAAACACAACATGACTGTAACAATTGCATTTACTTCATACATTCATCTGTTATCTATTCAGCTCAGAGGACATTAAGGCCGTGTTTAAGTGAAGTCACCCAAACCGCGATTCGGGTAACTCACATTCCTCACATCTGGTCTACGTGCCACACACTCCTGTGAAACCGTGTCCGATCACAATTCGCTTGAGCTACACTTATTGCTGTTTGAAGATAACACGCAAGGTGGCGTGTTATCAATGTCAGAGGTCAACGCTCGGACGCCCTGACACCTGTCCGAGCGGTGTGGAACGCCCTGACACCTGTCCGAACGGTGTGGAACGCCCTGACACCTATCCAAACGGCACAGAACGCCCTGACACCTATCCAAACGGTGTGGAACGCCCTTACACCTGTCCGAATGGCACAGAACGCCCTGACACCTGTCCAAACGGTGTGGAACGCCCTGACACCTGTCCGAACGGCACAGAACGCCCTGACACCTATCCGAACGGTGTGGAACGCCCTGACACCTATCCGAACGGTGTGGAACGCCCTGACACCTGTCCGAACGGCACAGAACGCCTTGATGCCTATCCGAACGGTGTAGAACGCCCTGACGCCTATCCGAACGGTGTGGAACGCCCTGACACCTATCCGAACGGTGTAGAACGCCCTGACGCCTATCCAAACGGTGTGGAACGCCCTGAAACCTGTCCAAACGGTGTGGAACGCCCTGACACCTGTCCGAACGGCGCTGAACGCCCTGACACCTATCCGAACGGTGTGGAACGCCCTGACACCTATCCGAACGGTGTGGAACGCCTTGACACCTGTCCGAACGGCACAGAACGCCTTGATGCCTATCCGAACGGTGTGGAACGCCCTGACGCCTATCCGAACGGTGTGGAACGCCCTGACACCTATCCGAACGGTGTGGAACGCCCTGACACCTATCCGAACGGTGTAGAACGCCCTGACGCCTATCCAAACGGTGTGGAACGCCCTGAAACCTGTCCAAACGGTGTGGAACGCCCTGACACCTGTCCGAACGGCACTGAACGCCCTGACACCTATCCGAACGGTGTGGAACGCCCTGACACCTATCCGAACGGTGTGGAACGCCCTGACACCTATCCGAACGGTGTGGAACGCCTTGACACCTGTCCGAACGGCACAGAACGCCCTGAAACCTATCCGAACGGTGTGGAACGCCCTGACGCCTATCCGAGCGGTGTGGAACGCCCTGACACCTATCTGAACGGTGTGGAACCCCCTGACACCTATCCGAACGGTACAGAACGCCCTGACGCCTGTCCGAGCGGTGTGGAACGCCCTGACACCTTTCCGAACGGCACAGAACGCCCAGACACCTATCCGAACGGTGTGGAACGCCCTGACACCTGTCCGAACGGTGTGGAACGCCCTGACACCTATCCGAACGGTGTGGAACGCCCTGACGCCTATCCGAACGGTGTGGAACGCCCTGACACCTATCCGAACGGTGTGGAGCGCCCTGACACCTGTCCGAACGGCGCCTGCTTGCTGATGCCCCCCTACCAGCGTATCTCGGCCTAATGCCGACGTGGTCCCGCCAGAGGCGGTGAAGCTCGCCCTAGAACGGACACAATATTTGACCATTACTGCTCTTTAAGTTGCTGCCACGTAAAAGTTGGCATTGCATATAAATAAAGAAATATCACCCCGTAATCCATGACCAGGCGAAGTTACATTGAAATCACATTGCGTTTAGGCGCAAATCGCGATGCGGGAAAACCTATTCAAAGCAACCTCTAGAAGTGGCTTGGGATCGAGGCGCTTTTAATGTGATTTCGGAGCCTTTAGATGGAGCCACTTGAAACCGGCTTTGGGGTAAAACACATGTAAAACGCCTTGGGTGACTTCACTTTAACACGGCCTTAGTCTTGAGACTATAGATTGGGGAAAACCTGAAAAGAGAAAATGTCCAGCTGTTACATGTAGACTACTTTTTTCTTAATCTGTGAAGAATTCTGCGTTAGGATGACACATACCTTTTGTGTAATTATAGTAATTATGACCAAGAATGTGTGTTAATCTCATATTCTTATAACTGGCACGTATATATCATTTTATTATGTTTCAGCATGCAACAGTGTGAGTCAGTCAGCCTGGATCCCATATAAACGTTATGGCGATAAGAGCTGCGGTTAACAATAGAGTAAGAATACAACTTGTCTGTGGGGATTCAGGTTTATCTGAGCTTTTTTGGAAATGTTTTAAAAATGTTAAAAAGCGTGTGTTTCTCAATAAAACGTAACGCAAAAATTGGGTGTATTTCATTACTTACATATAGTTTATTGCCCACTTCGGCCTTGGGCTGATTCTATTGATTATTACCTAATTGACAATGTCAATCTCATACAGGCTCTCATAACTGTCGGAAACCCCCATGCACGCCCTCCCAATTGACCAAATAGATCGTCAAATTAATATATATCAGTGATTAACATGAAACGCTGGACGTTGTTAAAGCGAATACTAGGGAAGAGTAAAGATACTTCAGCCTGGAACATTACCTGGAATAGCCAATTCGGACAATGGACACAAGCGGCCAACATACAAAGTCCCCTTGCCCCATCGAAAATAGCGAATCTGCCTGGCCATGATATGACCCTCCTAAAGCGCCGGTTAATGAAGAATGAAGGCACTGCAGCCCCATGCTCACAATCTTTTAATTAAAATCAAACTGCATTCGTTTAGTACGTAAACATTCTTCTACATAAATGATCGATCTGCCCTACCAGTGCTTTTACCACATTTTGTCATAACAGCTAGCATGTTACAAAGAGTGTTGTGTACAGAGGATAGTCCACAATACCTGAACGCTTTTTGGAGAGAAGGGCAGAACAATCAGGTGTCGCTACGACAAACATAAATATGAAGCATAACAGAGTTTACAACGGTGCCAATAAACTTTCAAAGATACAATACAAACAACAAAGACCAATGTGTACCTCGCTATGCTTCAATTGGACACAAGACGTGCTCCCACACAAATTTGTGTTTGCTTTTCTGGCATAGAAATTCCAAATTGGGTTTCACATAGCTCAAGCCCGTCACTGTGACTTAGGCCACACCGACTTAGTTTTATGGATGACATTCACGCGCGCACTGATTTTTGCCTGTTCTAAAAAAAAAAGAAGCCATAGGTGACAATCCTCCGTGAAGTTTTATATATTTCAACAAAATCCCAAGCGTCAACGCCAGACCTACTGTGCAGACATTATAATTAAGCAACGGTTAATACAATGAGGGCCCGTCACAAGCATAAAACATACAAAGAGCTAAATCCATGACTTCTCCCAGGGCGTGTAAAGATACTGTGCTTCAAGTTCGAAGTTCATTTTAATTACACACACACAATCATTGCATTCACATAAAGATCGGACTATCATGGTCGTGTCTAGTAACAAAGACAGCCCCACCGTCTTACCGTGCCTGTACCTAATTAACCCTACCTAGACCGGGCTTTTTTGACCCCCCCCCCTAAGAACTCGCGAACGGTATGTCGTATGACCACCAAATTTTCAGGGAATGGTGTACTAGTAAAAATGTATCATATCTACAATTTTTATGTCGTTATGACGTAATATGACGTCATTATAAGTACGACCAAATATCTCGGTGTTTCCATCTCCTCAAACTTGACCTGGGGCAGACATGTCGATCTAGTTACAGCGAAAGCAAACAGAACCTTAGGAATGCTGAGACGCTGCCTACGAATCTCAAGCAATGCGGCAAAGGAGAGAGCTTACATGGCTCTTGTAAGACCCTCCTTAGAGTACGGCTGTAGTGTCTGGGATCCCCACACCAAGGACCAGGTAAGTAGGTTGGAGATGGTCCAGCGTAGAGCTGCCCGTTTTGTCAGCAGTGACTATAGACGTACAAGTTCTGTTTCATCTATGTTGCAAAACCTGGGCTGGCAGTCTCTGGAAGTACGTCGGAAGATCGCCCGCCAGGTCATGTTTTATAAGATTATACATAATGCTGTCTCCGTCCCACACTCAACCAGGATTGTCCCGGTGGCTCGATGCTCCCGCCGCATCAATCACACTCAAACATTGCAGGCCATCGCGAGCAGAACCAACTTCTACAGGCTCTCGTTCTTCCCCCGCACCATCAGGGAATGGAATGAACTTAAGCCTGGTGCGGCGGAGGCGGGGTCTCTTGCCCAGTTCAAATCTAAACTGGCGAGGACCCTGCTGCATTGAGCCACCCCATCATGTCTTGTATATATGTAAATATTACTAACGCACTAATGCACTTGTCCCGTCTTTAGCACACACAAAATCAGTTGTCTTATGTTCCCTTCTCATTTATCCTTGTTTTACCTTTGTTTTTATGTACTGGGTCACAATTGTAACTAATCAATGCGTAACGGCTGCCAATAATCCTACATGGTAGGGCTAGGCAGTAACGGAGATGATGATGATCTTGGATTTTGGCCAATGACGTCATCAAATTAGCATAAATTATGCATATTTAATGATAAAATTTACATAAAATTATATGGTGTGTTATTAATATTAAAAACCATGAGTAACTTGGCATAAAACCCATAAAATTCTATTGTTGAAACAAAAAGTTCACTATTCACACTGCGCAGTCATTGGTACATCCTTTATGAGTTATGGGGCAGTGCCGGAGTCGCGCGGCGAGGCCGAGTCCCACTATATGAAATATAGGATAACGGGGTGGGTGGGGGGGCAGCGAAAAACTTTCCCAAACAAGAAGGGCTAAACCCTTCCCCACCCACTCCCTGGGACTGACCTAACACCACGCTCCTTCGGCGTTGCGGATGCTTCCAATGATCGCAATGGTGATTAGCCTGGCTGGCATTCATATTTAAAGGGATAATGACGTCATGCAGGATTTAACCAATCACAGCGCAGTGTAAATAGTTCACTATTCACACTGCGCAGTCATTGGTACATCCTTTATGAGTTATGGGGCAGTGCCTGCGTCGCGACGTCCCAGCCTGGTTACCCTTACTATAAGTCTTAATATAGTACTAGTAACTTTCCCTTCTCTTCACTTCTCTTCTCTTCTCTTCTTATAACCATCCCCATACTCATCCCCATACTCATCCCATTCTCATCCAATTCTCATCCCAATCTTATCTATACCTCCCAAAGCCTAGACTTACATCTCTTCTTCTCGGAAGAGCATACCCAACTGAGCTGGCTTTATCTAATAATTTATCTTTACAGCCACCCCTACACGAATTTTTTATGCAAACAAATTGCATTTACAACACAAGTTACAGTGTACAACTGTAAAGTGTCTTTCATTTAAACTCGTGTTGGCCTAATCCTCCGGAATCCTATTTGTAACATGAAACCGGATTTAGCCCCGGAGCTCGTTATTTTCCCCATCCACTGCTACCCACACTCTCCTGACTAATGTGAATCGAGCTTCTGGCTTAGGGTGGGTTTGACGCTTATCTCTCTCTGAATAAATCCCTAGTAGAGCAAAATTCAAAAATCACCGGAAGTCCACTAGCCAGTTGGATTAGTCCAACTCTAATCTCATCTCCTCCTCATTAACCTCTCAATTGTCAACGAGGTAAAATCTCATCGCCTCGAATTCCTGTACAGAGGCAAACCCAACCTTCCGATGAGTAGATCTGTTTCATTAAACGGGTGTTCATCGACAATCATAAAGTGCGAAACACAACAGGTAGCCTAACCACCACTGAGTGCCCAAAGGGCACCCATACGACAACTCGACACTCACTACCTGTGACGCAACACATGTATCAACACCCGCCATGTGTGCATGCGTCTATCTGCGACCGAGCACCCACGTGTGGAACGTCCCAAGGAGACAGTCACGCGACAACTTAGACAATCACTTAACCGTGATGCCACGAGTGCCTGCACGCGGAATGTGCTAAGAAACACAATAAAACCACCTACGATCACTTTACATGCGCTGCATAAGACATTAGCGCTCGCCCTATTTGGATCCGTCCGACTGTCTGCCACTGAGTTTCTGCACATTCATGTATTAAAGAGACACTCACATGACAAAATATCGACGATCACTTAACATGGGACGCAACAAAAACATCAGCGCTCGTCTGTACGTGGAAAGTACCACCAATACACTCACATGACAATACCGACGATCAATTTACATGCGACGTCAAGAAAACATAAGAGCTCGCCATGTCTAGATCCGTCCAACTGTCTGCCACTGAGTACCTACACGTAGACTGCCCAAACTAGACACTCACATGACAACATCGACGATTACGTACTTTACATGCGACGGAACAACACATCAGCGCTCGCCATGTTTGGATCCGTCCGACTACATGTCACTGAGTGTCTGCACATGCAATTTGCATAAGAGACACTCACATGACAACATCGACGATCAATTTACTAGCGACGCAACAACACAGTCGAACTCGCCACTGTTAGATCCGTCCGACTGCCTGCCACTGAGTGTCTGCACATGCAACTTGCATAAGAGACACTCACATGACAACATCGACGATCAATTTACATGCGACGCAACAAGACATCAGCGCTCGCCATGTTAAGATCCGTCCGACTGCTTGCCACTGAGTGTCTGCACGTGGAATGTGCATAAAAGGCACTCACATGACAACATCGACGATCAATTTACATGCGACGCAACAACATATTAGCGCTCGCCATGTTTGGATCCGTCCGACTGCCTGCCACTGAGTGCCTGCACGTGGAATGTGCATAAGAGACACTCACATTACAACATCGACGATCAATTTACATGCGACGCAACAACATATTAGCGCTCGCCATGTTTGGATCCGTCCGACTGCTTGCCACTGAGTTTCTGCACGTGGAATGTGCATAAAAGACACTCACATAACAACATCGACGATCAATTTACATGCGACGCAACAACATATTAGCGCTCGCCATGTTTGGATCCGTCCGACTGCCTGCCACTGAGTGTCTGCACGTGGAATGTGCATAAGAGACACTCACATAACAACATCGACGATCACTTTACATGCGACGCAACAACATATTAGCGCTCGCCATGTTTGGATCCGTCCGACTGCTTGCCACTGAGTGTCTGCACGTGGAATGTGCATAAGAGACACTCACATGACAACATCGACGATCACTTTACATGCGACGCAACAACATATTAGCGCTCGCCATGTTTGGATCCGTCCGACTGCTTGCCACTGAGTGCCTGCACGTGGA
>NW_017804571.1:0-7695 GCF_001625305.1 Branchiostoma belcheri
GGTGCGATTTTTTTGGCGACGCCTCAGGGGCGGAGCCCTTAGTATAGTACTGCGATTGAATTGCCAGGAATTCTAAATATTCCACGCACGCATTCCCTAGGGAATTCATTTTTGGCAACACCTTGCGGGTGAGGTCTTCCCTCCCAGCTGTTTTTCAATGACTTTGGAGCTTTTCCGACAGCTTGGACAGGATTATTGTTTGGAATTGAACAAGGTCAGCATTTGAAGTCAGGTGTTTCAAAGGAGATGTCGTGATTGTCTGAATATAAACCGATATGTTTCCGCGTTTGGTTGTTGTTTTTTTCTAGTAGTTTTCCTTCTCTTTATGAAAAGTATGTGTTTAGACATAAACCCAACAGATGAATTCAAGTTCTTTTCAATGCAATTTTGTGAGGATAAAGGAAAGACGCAAAGACAAGGCTTTCCCCGTTTGGTTGTTGTTTTTTTCTAGTAGTTTTCCTTCTCTTTATGAAAAGTATGTGTTTGGACATAAACCCAACAGATGAATTCAAGTTCTTTTCAATGCAATTTTGTGAGGATAAAGGAAAGACGCAGAGACAAGGCTTTCCGCACACTGGGCACGGGAGACTTTTAAGACAATGACAATGACAATTAAGACGGACTGGCTATGACTATATGGTACTGGCTACGTTAACCCTTTAGTCTTAACTGAGTTATATTTTCCTTCTTGAACTGACGTCCCTTGTCGTAGAAATCCTGTGTCTTTATATTTTGTATTACCACATAACAGTGGTACATCACTTCAGCACACATATTTGTAACCGGAGCAATAACAGGGACTACAATAACAGAGAACTGTATAAGTAATTACAAGGAAACTGTTCGGAGTTTCATCAGGTCTTGCACTATCATCTTCTTACAAGTTAGTTAGAGAGTGCAATCGTACCACAGCTCCCATATACACCGATTGTTCAGCATATTCATGGTTTTCAAAATGTGTACATTCTCCTCGATTCGATTTGAACCGTCATTGGCGAGGTTTTCTAAATACATATAAAATAGGTCATTACAATATATACACTAAGATACCGTAAAACACAGGCAATGTATCATCGTTGCCGCCGCCGCGCCGCGTGCCTGCGAAGCTGGTGTGTTACGCCGAAAGGCGGTTATACCGGCTATACAGATACAGATACAGATCGTAGTACAGACGTATGTAAGTCATCCCAGTAATCTTTAACTGGTGTAAGGTTTACTGTGGCTAGCAATGCATTACATAGCCTGCACGTGATGGCTCTGCTACTGATCTGGTTCCTTCCCATGTTTCCTTCTTTCTGTCGACGATGCTACTACTTAATACACATATGATATCAGCATGCTCCTTCTACCATCATCAACAATATCGAAGCAAAATTTTACACAAAGGAGACTGGAGTCAGTTGTCATGATCAGCTCTGTGACCGGGAGGCTTGAGTCAGCTGTGACCACGGCTTCTGGCATATGTGATTGTCCCGGCTATAGCACGGCAACTGCCAGCTAGAGCTTGCGCACTAGCTAAGGCCCATGGTATTGCAACTGTATGGAGAGAAGAAAGGCAGTGTCATTGGTCTGATAAGGCGTGAGGCTTGTTGCTAGTGTCAGGACAAAACAATAGACAGGACTTCACACATTGAAGGTATTTATACATGAAATACACTCCTACCATTATTGTATATGATACCTGACAAAACTCAAGTTTAAATGGCTACCCTCTATCCACGGCAAGTTAGTCAACAGTAATATGCCCCACACCGCGCCTCATAAAGATCTCGGCCAAAACATATCGTGGTGCGAACGTCACAGCAAATGGTGACATTTCCTAAACAATTGCAAGTCATCGAAAAGTAGAAAACAGTTGAAGACAAGGCTGATATAGAATGTGCGTCAAAAGTACACTTGACATGACAGCTGTGAACTGCATAAGTAGCAGTCCTTCCGCGCTTCATAAATTAACTTAGCCAAAACTGGCCGACGATACCAAACATCCACACCCTGTAGAATTATCGATAAAAGTACGTATGAACTCACCTTTTTTATGTCTGTATCCCTGGTTGAGAGAAGGCAAAGGGGCTACGTATCTTCGCGCCCGCCGGCCTGGGCAACTGTAGGGAAACAGCGGTAATTAGCCTCGTGTCATTATCGCGGGAACCGAAAAGGAGGAAACAAACGCTTATAACCTTACTTCTTTACCTGTGAATATGTTAAGAAGTGGCTTCCTTATTTTGGCAAGAAGGTAGCTTCGTTTCCTTTTTACAGATTTCGCTTCTCATTGAGCCTTAGGACTCGGCTACTAAAATCTGAAGTTTGCTTAGTATAAACAATTTTTTGGCCCTGCCCTGCAATAAGATTGACACCTAATTCGACCAATGGCAGCCCTGCTTCTCCCAGACATCCAAATACCACGTGTTTCAGAATCTCACACGCCACATGCCTTGCATTGGCCGTGAAAATAGTTCTATGTCGGCAATGTCCCCATGTGGGCCATATGGAAATTTATGCCGGACACGAAAGCCGATCCTCGCCCGCTAGGTTTACGTTGACCAGTGCACGGGGAATAGACCCATTCGACTTTCACGGATCGCATAAACTGCCTACGTCACAGGGGGGACATTTCGAATAAAAATTACGTCACAGGGGGGACATTTCGAAAGTTCCTTTTACGGATCGCATAAACTGCATACGTCACAGAACAAAATAACCTTAAATTGTTGTACAGAATGCCACCATACAAAGTTGGTGCCTGTTTTCCTGTCATTTCCGCATATATATTACCTAGAAAATAGACACTTACCTACCTTTTAGTAAAAAATTATCTGCCAGGGGGGACACCGATAGCGCAAGCCACGTTCGACTTCAGCGTTTTAGAACGACGTTCTTTCGAAATGTCCCCCCTGTGACGTAAGCAGTTTATGCGATCCGTGAAAGTCGAATGGGTCTATTAAAAAAAAAAAAAAAAAACGGGGTTTCCTTGTTTGTATCGCACGGGCCACGCTCAAACTCTTCCGGAATTGACCAATCAGAGCATCCATGTGCTCTCTTCTCGCGTCCTTTTCCACAAGCAGGACGGTTTCAGTTTATCGAGGGCGACAAGACAAGTTTGGCTATCCTGTCTAGAATGCCCCCACACACATTGCAATGGACACCAAAGGCAGATTTTTCAAATCATTATTGTGGGAAACACTAAAGTAGTCCAGGGCTGAGCGTTACATTTTCATACCGTTACCATTTGCTTCAAAACAGGGTGTACATTTCATATTCAAGTCAAAGAAACGTAGAATTCAGCTGTAGACAAGGCTGATATGTCCAGCGCAAAACATTGACACGTTTCACAATCAAAGCCACACAACCACTGAACAGGCCGGGTGGTTACAGGGGAGAATGTAAGTCTTCTATAAAGTCTGCCCTGAAAGTCTGCTATAAGATGAACGATATCGATCCGAACTGTGAAGTCGTCATCAGGACTTCACACACGGAAGGTTTCTATACATAAAATACACTCCTACCATGATTGTATATGATACCTGTCAACGCTTCTGTTTAAAAGTGTACCCTAAATAAAAGCACGTATGAACTCACCGTTTTGGGAGTCTGTTATCGCTGGTGGAGAGGAGGGCAGTTGTTCTCAGTGGTCCGGGGTACGGCCACGCGGAGTGCGGGCTCGTCTGCGGGTTCGTCTCGTCTAACAGTAGAAGCGTTAGTTGAATACGTTCAGGGTTTCAGTTGTAAGTATCGTAGATACGGCAAATAAGTCAAATAGTTTGTCAGTTGGACTACAACGAAAGTTTAGTACGTCCTCGCGGGTAGCTGGCGACCGACTGACTGAATGTATGGTGCCTCGTGCACGGACCACCCAATGCGGTGGTCAGTCAGACAGATAGATTTGTTGCTATGGCAACTGTCGCGACGGACTTACTGGGAAATAGCCTCTCTTCCGGTTTACAGCAAAACCCCTATTTTGCCGGGCAAAAGGCCTTTAGCTTCCAAACTCACGGAATGACAGAAAAGCATGTGCCATCCTACATGTCCTACAGTTTTGGAAAAAGGTGATATGTAAATATTCAAAAAAAGAGAGAATAGCTAGACTTCTGCACGATTATCTTATGAAAGAATGTTTTCTGCAAAGTCATCTTAGTTTGCTTGTGAGAGAGGTATAACCATATTTTATTTCATTTAGGCCACACCGATTTAATTTTATGGATGACATCCGCGCGCGCATTGATTTTCACCCGATCTCAAAAAAAAAAAAAAAAAAACACATCTTCTGAGGCTCTGGACTGGCTTTAGGCCTGGGTAGTCCATGGTGGTGATAATTCTGGTGGACGGCACCCAGACTACGGAAGCCCCAAGACTCAAGAACATACGTACAGTGTCGATTCATCAATTCCGCAAAAATCCAGCATGTGTCGGCCTGTCGTATACGTCGCTATGTAATGCGCCAAATTCACAACACCAGCTTTGTATTCCTGTGGTTTTATATATATAATAGTAGCATTTTTATTTTTGGCTGGATTTTTCTCTTTTTTCGCCCGCACGCACTAGTTTGGGGGTCTTCAGAGGATGTCATCCATAAAATTAAATCGGTGTGGCCTTACTGTATCATAATGTTGTGTAGCGTGTTCATTTTTTTCTCTACAACTATGCCCTGAACATCTGCTTGGAGACTTCGCACACAGTAAAATCCGACCAATACAATCTCCAAGTACATACAGGGACCTAATGTTTGTTTTACTAATTTTCAGTGGGTCTGTAAGCATTCACTCGAATATCAAACAATGGAACAGATACAGAGAAAGGGACAACCCCAACTATACCCTCCCCCGAACATCTGTTTGGAGACCTCGTAAACAGTAAGATCCGACCGACACAATCTCCAAGCAGATACAGGGACCGAATGTTTCTAGTCAGTCTGTAAAATCATCTGAAGATCAAACAATGGAGCAGATACAGAGAAAGGTACAACCCCAACTATACCCTCTCCCCGAACATCTGTTTGGAGACCTCGTAAACAGTAAGATCCGACCGACACAATCTCCAAGCAGATACAGGGACCGAATGTTTCTACTCTGTAAAATCATCTGAAGATCAAACAATGGAGCAGATACAGAGAAAGGTACAACCCCAACTATACCCACGAACATCTGCTTGGAGACTTCGTACACACATATATAGTGCCCTAGTAAAACCCGACCACTAAATTCCCCGGCCCTTTCAATATGCAATGATATTATATCGTACAGTAGCACGAAGTAGGTACTGGAAACACATGCTTTGCTAATGTAACGTAAACTCGGGTATCTCTTAGTTCTTGGTGAGATGCGGATAGCCACATGGACGAACAAGTGAGGCTGACAGCAGCTTCAGGTAAGTTGAAAGGAGATTGAACGATAAGTGATTCCATAGACACCCCCATGAAACTCCTTCCTCTTCGCCCCCGCCGTTCTGCTTCGCCCCCGCCCCGTTCTGCTTCGCCCCCGCAAAAAATCTGCTTCGCCCCCGTCGTTCCTCTACGCCCCCGACGCAATTCTGCTTTGCCCCGTCCTTCTGCTTAGCCCCCAATGGCGGCACAGCTCACAGTCGACACGAAAATCGTCTGCAAAATAACAATAAAGGCTGTGCCGCCAAATTTAAAGTAGCCCATGCTCCGGCAAACATTCTGGACCACCTTTCTGCCAAGTGGCGTTGCACAAATCCTTCCCATTCAAAAGTTTACCCCTACCTCACGGCCCGTCAGTGGTTCTTACGTTTATAAGTACTGGCGGGAAATTTCACTCACGGCTGTACTTATAAACGCCAGTACTTATAAACGTAAGAACCACTGACGGGCCGTGAGGTAGGGGTAAACTTTTGAATGGGAAGGATTTGTGCAACGCCACTTGGCAGAAAGGTGGTCCAGAATGTTTGCCGGAGCATGGGCTACTTTAAATTTGGCGGCACAGCCTTTATTATTATTTTGCAGACGATTTTCGTGTCGACTGTGAGCTGTGCCGCCATTGGGGGCTAAGCAGAAGGACGGGGGCAAAGCAGAATTGCGTCGGGGGCGTAGAGGAACGACGGGGGCGAAGCAGATTTTTTGCGGGGGCGAAGCAGAACGGGGCGGGGGCGAAGCAGAACGGCGGGGGCGAAGAGGAAGGAGTTTCATGGGGGTGATAGATCATAAGATGCAAACGATTTCGTTATTCCTTTTTGGCGCGCAGCGTGTTGAAAACTGTCACTTCAACTTGTAAACACAAGAACGTGGTAGGTGTTGGTCAGAGGTCACGACCTTTGGCTTTGCACGGTAAACAGGAAGCTATTTGCATATTTCGGTTGAGACCGGGCGTTAGAATGTTTGAAACTGTATGTTGGAAGTAAATACTTTTAGCCGGTCACACATACGACAGTCCTGGGTAATTTCTATCACAACCAGGTTTTTATTTAGATTACCCACATCAGGAAGGACGATTATATGTCTTGTATTGAACAGATATGAAAAACAGAAAGCTCGAAGCCGCGGCGGCTTGCCCGCTGCTCTCTGTACTACTACTACTAACGTTATCTCAACGGGCGCGACCTACTCATGGTAAGACCATGTTGATTTGATTATATGGATGACATCCGCGCGCGCATGAATTTTCGGCCGTTTCCAAAAAAAAAAAAAGTTTTCAACCATACTGTAAATCGTGCAAAACAGTTGCTAAATAAGCAAAAATATACCATAAGTTGCAAAGAAAACATTTAGAAACGATAGCAATGTCGTAGAATGCCAAAATCAAAGGAAAAAAAGACAAGAAAATGTAAAGAAAAGAATTCGAAGAGTATGGGTCGGGGTACCGCTTGTCGGTGCAAGGATACTGCCCTTAAATTATTTTTTACGGTGATTTTGAAGTTATTGACTCGTATACACTATTATACAATGCCATACTTGTTGTTCTGAATGTGTGGGGCGCAATGGGCCTTAGATATTGAAGTATTACGCAGCAGAGCTCTCCGCGATGTGAACATCACGAAGGTTTACATCAGACTGAGCTCCGGTTGTTTACGTTACGCCTTTTATCGGGCCAGGTCACCGTTAGTTATATAGTGCAATCTATCATAATAAACAGAAGAGACATTTCTTGTCTGGCGAGATATGCAACCTTTTATTCTGTTGCATCACAAACCATAGTATCAACACGTCCGAGGCATGGTGTAGGATAGAGATTGTCTCAAATATATTAACATGTGTCTCATGTCAAAAACTCGTGCGTGTGCGAACGAAAAGGGGAAACCAGCCAATCGGGCACAAATTGTGCCGGAATGAGAAAGGAAAGGGGTTCACAAGGGACAAGTGAACACGTTTCAAATGTGCTTTAGCTGGCGGTCTACAGCCCCGCGGACACTCTTGTAATACTGGAGGTTTCCCAGATCGGACAAGTGTAGGCCGTCAGGCGCATGCCCGTAGCCAGGATTTTGAATAGGGTTCTTCCCACTGCTTGAGGGGACCTCGAGGTTCCTAGGGGAGTCCGGGGGCATGCTCCCCCCGGAAAATTGTGAATAAATGAACCTTCTAAAATGGCATTTGGTGCATTTTTGAGAGGATTTCCAAGAAAAAATCAGAGATAATTTTTTATTCAATGACAAAGGCAGCAGTTTTCTACGATTCCAGTCCATCTTTTCAAGAAAAATCTTGGACCTTTACATAAAATGTGGACCAAAAAGTGGACCTTTTGAACCCTT
>NW_017804571.1:7747-8456 GCF_001625305.1 Branchiostoma belcheri
TGAGGCGCAAAGTAGTTTGGGTTGCGTCTCCACAGACGTCTGTGGTCTTGGGGTAGCTCTGCACAAGTCCCTTCAGCGCCTCCGTGAATTTGTGAAGGCGCTGTGGAAAGTCAGACATGTTATAGAAGACGCCAGATATGGAGACGCCAGATATCTGGAGACGCCAGATATCTGGGGAACCTAGCTTGGAGTAGCGCCCAGTCTGCTTTCTGGTGGAGACCCCCTGGGTGTACACGTAGCGTGTCTATTATATATGGCAATACCTATTTAAAAAGCTCATCCTTATTTGGTAATACTTGCGTCAGATACCATTCTTTCCTATATATACCTTCACGTACTTCCTAAATAATCAAACATAAATCCATACGTATGTGAGTTACAGCTAAGGGTACACATTTCATTCGTTGATGTATGCATCATATTAGCACCCCCAAAAACAAACAATACAACTTCCTACATACAATACGGTGTTAAAAAAAACATTTTAAAATACTAGTCGTACTAAAACAACAATCCGTTATAAGAAAAATTCCTTTTACCCAAGGTATATCAAAAGGGTTACAAATTTATACTATTATATTATTAAAATACTCACGTCGCCGGCGTGTTTTTTAAACACCGCCCTTGTTGGTTCTTCTGTGTGTGTGTGTGTGTGTGTGTGTGTGTGTGTGTGTGTGTGTGTGTGTGTGTGTGTGTGTGTGTGTGTGTG
>NW_017804572.1:0-4165 GCF_001625305.1 Branchiostoma belcheri
CCGGCGACTTGCTGCACTGCTCCCGGCGGTCCACCTCCTTGAGCCCCGGCGACTTGCTGCACTGCTCCCGGCGGTCCACCTCCTTGAGCCCCGGCGGCTTGCTGCACTGCTCCCGGCGGTCCACCTCCCTGAGCCCCGGCGGCTTGCTGCACTGCTCCCGGCGGTCCTCCTCCAGGTCCCCCTCCCGGCACGACCGGTACCTGTGACATCTACAACACATCCAAAATTAGATGTCTTCCTTTACCGAGGCGTGCTAACACTTGTACGCCATACATACTGCCCGAGCACGCCCCGCCTGCGAGAAGAACAGACCTCGGCATAACGAGAGGCAATGCACGTGCAACGACAGACGACTCTCATACACATGTGCGAACTTGCCAACAATTCCAAATCCATTCTAACTCCAAAATTCACCAACAAAAAACAAAGGTAAACCTTCAAATGCACATTAACCGTCCACCTTCTCACTCCCCGAGCTTTCGCTCGCCCCTGGAGCCCGGGAAGTACCACTGGAAGGCTGGCAGTCTGTCTTGCACGGTTTTTCTCCCGCCTGCTCACGGAGCGCCGAGCCAAGCGTCCGGCTGTGAGGATGAGTCTATCGCTTCTGCGCAGTAATCAGCCCGCCTTCTCCTTATATAGGTAGGGTATATGGATTAGCCAATCACGACGCAGGAAAGATAGCAGGTAGAAAAATCCCACTCAATGAGATACAAGAGAAGCTACTGAAGAAGCATGTAGAAGATGGTTTTCTCAGACCTCAGGAAAACTATGACACCATGGACGAGACAACAGTTACCAGACTGTTGGAAGAGATCAATGAGAATAATGACACCCTGTCTCTGGAAGAAAAAAAGGAAAAGCTGAAGACGCTTCGCACCACACGGCACCTGTGTAGGTGGCTTGACCACTCCACCATACTAAACACAGGCTACCTCCTTGTCACAGTCCATACACTGTACGACCCCGCTGTATACTACACAGCAAAGGAGCTGGAAGAGCAGGGGAGAGGGCAGGTGGACATCCAGAGCGAAGTTGAGAAGCCAGAAGTATACCTTCTAGCACGAAGTAGAGCAAGCATTGCAGAACAGCTACTATACAGCGACTGCCAAAGAAGCGACTTACAGTCCCTCAGCGAAACCGTGCAGTACAAAGACAACCAGGTGACTGACTGGATGCGTTGCTTTATTGGAGACGGCCCAGCACAGTGGGTAGAAGCCGGAGAGCAGCATATGGGCACTTATGGCTGCTCTGCTGGATGTGGCGCCCCTATGTCCAGGTTTGCTGACCTTGGCTTCTGTTTCCGTCGGAAGGTAAAGTCTCTTGAGGAGAGAAGGCAGGTGGTTGTGAGCCTACCCAGTGGCGCCAGCGAGAACAACAAGGGAGTCTGCCCATTCAAATGCCTGAAGAAAGAGGAGCCTCTGAGAAACTTGGAGGCGACAGGAATGGAGTACGACACTACAGGCAACAAATCAGTACTTGAACAAGAGCTAAAAGAACACTTAGAAGGCGTAAGCCATGTGCCTGCATTATGTTTTGGCCAGCAGAACAGCACAATGTCCGAAATCAATATTCTCAAGTACGAAGTATCGCCATGCGAGCCCCTTCATGTCACCAAAGAACACATCAAAAATGTGTTCGAGGAACTGCCCCATCATTTGAATGCCAAAGACAAACCAACAATGAATGCCACCATAAAAGCGCTTCAGCAAGATAAGGAACAGCTTCGCGGCGTTGACGTCCGAAAACAGCTCTTGATCGTCACAGCAGCAATGTCTGCAAACAATGCAGACACGAAGGTGGTGCAGCTGTTATCATCACTAGCCACTATTGTGCACATCCTGTACACCCAGGAAAAAGATCGATCACCTCGCCTAGTGCTACGGCTGGCGAACCTAACATACATGCACTGCATGTTACTAAGAGAAGTCATAGGCACAGTGACGAGAGCACTGACTCCGAGGAAAATGTATGGGACATACTACCACTCCTTGTCAACACACGCACCCCTGCTGTTTCGGCTGTCAAATCTGAGGTCCCTTAATGCAGAGAGCCAAGAGAGAATGTTTTCAAAGCTCAAGGGGATCTACGCACAATCATCACGACGACCTGGAGAAGATGGTATGGGAGTTCTGAGACTACAGGCAGAACTGTCCAAATCAAGCAGTGAATCAAAGGAGGAAAGTGAGGTGTCTGCTCTCAATGCAAATTTGCGCAAAAGCCTTCCGGAGGAAAACACTACCGTACCATGGGAGTACATCACAAGCAGGAACTTCCAACCACATCTAGAAAGAATCTCAGATTACCTAGAGTGTGGCGAGGGCATTTGGTGGCATCAAGTACCTACGGGCATTGAATTCCATGACGGGCCAAAAGAGGTGAACACCAGGACGTCCCCAACTCTGCATCATTTCCGATCCAGCAGCATGAAACAGGAACAACAGTACCTGAGGGAAAGGTGGAACGAATGTGTGAAGAAGTTGTGTGATGGAGATCTGACATTGCCACACACAAGAATCAAGATCTGCAATGGGCCTGACGTGAGCTTCAAAAGTGGCTGCAAGAGACTGCAGACGACAGAGAGTTAGAGGAAAGAGAGCTGGAGGAAAGAGAGTTGGAGGAAAGAGAGCTGGAGGAAAGAGAGTTGGAAGAAAGAGAGCTGGAGGAAAGAGAGTTGGAGGAAAGAGAGCAGGAGGAAAGAGAGTTGGAGAAAGGAGAGCTGGAAGAGCAGGGGAGAGGGCATGTGGACATCCAGCGAGAGTTGGAGGACAGAGAGTTCGAAGGGCCTCTTGCAATTGAAGACGTGTTCCCCAGGCAAGCTGAAGACAGGGAGAAAGAAGGGAAAGAAGAAGTCACATTTATCAAGCCTCGAGCTACTACTACATCTACAGAAGACAAACAACATGCGATCTACAAAACAACCCTTTGCCAAAACCTACAATGCATCCTGGGAGACTGCACTTCCCTGAAAGAGCTTGATGAGACAAAAGTTCAAGATGAGGCCAAGCCTGAAGGAGGAGTAAGTATTGTTTCTGATTTGACACTATTACCCTAATATACTATTAATAAATACAGATATACAAATTACACAGGTAGCAAAAAACCTGTACTGATCCTATTGCTATCGATGATGTACATGTACAAATTTGTAGTACATGTACTAGTAAACCTTGCACTTTTTTATTTGGTTCAGCAATATCCTTCTGCTTATACTGTATTTGTAATGTATACATGTATATCTGTACTACAATTACAACATCCAATTTTCTTATGCATTGCAGTTTTACTTCAACTTTTGTTAAGGTCCAAAACGTTTCCAGGATTTCGGAACTCCATACTCGTACAATTATTCAGGCATATTGGTCCCCCGTCTCTATCTAGTATTAACCACTTCTTTTCCCTTTCTTTTTAATTTGGATCAAAACAGGTACAACAGGAAGCTAGCTACCATACAGTCCCAGGTCCTAAGAAAGTATGGGGAAGTGAAGGAAGCCATTAAGGCATGGGAAGCACAGTTTTTCCTCTCGACCAACAACGAACCCACCTACGACGATGCAAAGGAAGAATGTGTGGACATCCTCTTCAAACAGAGGGATCAGGCAGTTAAGTTTCTGGAGCATTGGAGGATGGATGGTTTGAAATAAACTCAGGTGTGCTTATATACGATAGAGTACATATTTCACTCTGCAAAGATTCAAGTTTAGCAAATGTGTAATCTTAGATAGAAAAATGCATTTGTGATATTTTTTCAGTTATTTTTATTTATTTCAGTCAGATATTTTTGTGATCCTTTTGTCAGGCATGTCCAAAATTGCATGGCAAAAATTTTAGGTACAAATTTGAAAAATTTACATTTAGAATTACGAGGGTGGATCAAAAAGTTCTCGGCCTCACCTAGAAAATAAAGGGCAAACTCCTATTCTTTAGTATAACTGTATACTATGATGTCTTACATCACTGCACACAAAAATTCAAATTTCTATATTCATTAGTTAGCACGTGACGCCCCGTGAAAATGGGCCGGGTGAGGGCAAAATCACAAAATGGCCGCAACAGAAGCGTGTGCTGTGATCATGTATATCGATAAAAAGGGATTTCTCGTAAGGAAATCCATGAACACATGGTCAGGACACTTGGTGATGACTCTCCTTCTTATTCAACTATAAAG
>NW_017804572.1:5465-8761 GCF_001625305.1 Branchiostoma belcheri
CCTCCTGTAGAACTGGCCTTAATGCCACCGCTTGACCACTGAGCGGGATAGAAAAACAGTGGGTTGGGTGGGGGGCTGGCATCCCCCTCCTGTAGAACTGGCCTTAATGCCACCGCTTGACCACTGGGCGGGATAGAAAAACAGTGGGTTGGGTGGGGGGGCTGGCAATTGTCCCTAATGCCACCAATTTTGTAATTATCTGTGTGTAAATATCACAAATGCATTTTCCTAAAGGTAAACTAAGAAATCTGCTAAGAAAATGTACAGTGCACCCTTGTTTTGCTAATTGCAACAGTTAGAAAATAGCAAATAACTAGAATAAGAGACTACTCCACTGTGCTAAGGCCCATCTGAATTCTGATTTAGGATCTATTTAAGGATAGAACCAGAACTGGATGCACTTGGACCTGTCATTAATTTGCTTTCTTAGTATTAAAGTTGAGGGTCATTATTGTTGTGAACATTGTTTGTATGTTGATGTCTTGTACAAATCTACACTACAGAGCAGATTAAAGACATCCCATACCTTAAACCAGCTATAGCATGCATTTTTAGTGAATCATAAATGACAGTTGTTTAAAAACATGTATGTGTGGGTGCACCTACACATAAATTAACATGTACAATTGGAAATATGACACACAATCAATAATAGCCATAGCAGTACATGTATTTACTAATATGTGTGACAAAACCATTTCGTCATCTGAAATTCTGAATCATATATTTGGCACAATGGACTGAACGGTTACATGTAATACATGTAGAGATAAAGCTGTATTGAAAATAATTTACATTCATATTTACATTGACTCTTATTACCTTAAACCTGCCACATTAATGCCTGTAACCAGCAATAGTAGAACTAGTGGTAACAACAGAGGATAGCATCCCACATATCAATACAATAACATGTTCATCTTTACTTTATTCTAGTTCATCTTGTGTTCTTCTGTTAGCCATGCACTTAATGAGCTTTCTTTGATACGTTCATCCAACTTTTTATACTGCTCAAGATTGGAAGCAAAAGCAACATGTCTTTGATACGCACAGTGAGATAGAAGGTCTGTATTCACGTTTCACCACAGCATTCACAATAACCTTTTCTTTTAACGTTCTGATCATTCTGGGGTCTGTGGAGTATGTCATGTTGCTGGGTACTCAGAAAAGACTTACAAGATGCCCATTCATTGTTGCCAAACTCTTTGTATACTGGCCTATACAGTCCTGACATGTCCTGAACCTTAATGAATGGTGACTTAAGCACCCGTGAATCAACAATTTGATAAGGCACACAGTAAGATGTTGAAATATGGGGTGTCAAATAACTTTTTCCCATAGTTGTATAACTTATCAAAATCTGTCTGAGGGGACGAAGATGCAACTATGCCCTTTTTATCAAACACGATGCAAGTTGTATTGTCTAGGAACATGTCTACTACCCCCCCCCCCTCCTTTTGACTGTATGGCCCTTTGCAGGGAATGTGGCTTTGCTTTGTCCATACCTACTTCATAAATGTAAACTCTTTCATTGTCAAAGCATGTGGTACTGTCCATAGTCTCTACACTTAAACTCTCTCCTCCAGTAGAAGCCTCGGGACTGGGGGTGTCCACAAAGGGTGCAAGATGGGCCTGAGATGATTCTTCATTGATACTTCCATCTTCACTGGGTGTAGGCCCAACATCTGGGGACTTGGACTGTACTAGTGATAAGCCTACGTAGTGTATGATTCGTCCACTGCCCAAACAATGCTTTTGGAACTGTCCACCAAAGGGATTTTTCAGAATTTTTGCAAATGTGTTACGTTCAATGTCAATCATCGTATCCCTTGTGCATTGTTGGACAAGGTCTTGGAGTTTGAGTCCAGAGCCCGAGGTCGTAGTTGATACATGGTCTTGAATCCTAGAATAGTAGACATTTATTCAGAGGAATTCAAGTTCATTATACCAAGGAGGTTAATCTGATCCTTGATATACATATAATCATCATTTGAAAATGTAACATTTGTTTAATTGAAAAAAAAATAGAATAGCAACAATATAAAAGTATTAACACATCTTGTATCAGAACATATATGGGCATTTACTTAACTAAAAGCATGTTACATAAATAATGCTACATCAAGGGCACTATATAAATCATAATGTCATACATGTAGATTACATGTAAGGAAATGGGGAGATGTACTCTTGGTACTCACCATTTCAAAGTCACTCTATTCCCAGTGTGGTGTGGTGAAGCCATATCAAAATCTTGTTTTAATCTTGTCTTTCAATGTCAATCGCGTTTGACCCAATTACCCGCAATGCACTGCTGCAGTGGAGACCATATCCCACAAATCATTGCTGCTGTGGAGCGACTGGGCAATTGCTATATATATAGCAGTATTGTAATCTGCAAGATGACTATCAAATTGGCCTGGCAGTATCTATTTCTATTTCATATTATCTGCCAGCCGAAATTTGCGTAATAGCAAGGTGCCAATAGAAAGCCCGATAAAAACGCGTGGCAAAAGGAACACGTCCAAAATAATAATAGTAACCCGAGGCCATTGGCCATATACGCAAACATCTGCTTGGAGAGCAAATCATGCCTGGACCAACCCGGGCCAACGTCTCGAAACAGAGCCATACATTGCAAACTGAGTTTGTAAGTAATGATTACTATGATAAATAATGTACACTATCGATGATAATTTTACGTATGGGCGTTTTCAAGTTAACAAAATTATATTTTAAAGCTTGCTACTAGTACTCAGGGCGCGGCCCGAGACATGTTTAGGTTCAATTTCAAGTGTATTAAAACCTTACCTTCGTTAGCCGGAAGCTGGAATCCCATGCTCGAGGCGGTCACAAGTTCAGGAGTGAGCTGACAATAAGGCTGCACTGCTTTGTCGAAGCTCTGTGGTCGCTGCACGATCGACAGCATAATTTGCCTCGCCTCATGCATGGCCAACTCCCGACTCGCGACAAGTAAACTTTTGCACTCGGTACTCCGCGCGGCTTATGCCACATGCGTGGGAGGAGACAATTTCCAAACAATTTTGATTGAAATGTTTAAGATCTAATGAAACCCAAAGTATGAGGCATAATATCAATTACGTACTTGTACTTACACCTGAGATGAAGTAAAGCAATATTTAGTGTGAAAAACGACTGGGTAGCTGTACGGCGCTGGCGCCCCCCGAGCCGCTCCATAGTGGAACAGTCCGAACCGCGTTCGAGTTCGGTCGCTGTCGGCCAGGCCCGACGGCCGAACTCGAACACAAACCGTCACAGGCCTTAACTTACCTGAG
>NW_017804573.1:0-5174 GCF_001625305.1 Branchiostoma belcheri
ACATATAAAAATCCATACAGAGGCACCAACTCTGTAACTGTGATTATCTCATAGCGCCTTTTAGTTTTCTCAATCTTTCCTTAGTAGTTTTGCCATACTAAAAAACAACCATAAAAATATATCACGTTAATATTCAAAAATATTTGAGCTAGATATTCTTTAAAAGTTCATAATAAATGTATTTTCAAACAGCTGGTAATAGTTCTTTCCAAACGAAATGCCTTTGTCTTGTACTTCTTTATTTCTAATTTATGTACAACTATAGAAACAAAAGTCAGACGCTTGTTTACGTTCTAAGGTGGTCGGTTTGAAACACAGAACGTTGACATTATGAACACAGCTTAACGTTCAAACCGACGTCAAATGTACTACATGGGTAATCAGGCAGAGAATTTCAACTTTGACCCGCATAGAGTTCAGCTCTGACCTCACGAGACGAAGGAAAAACAAAGCTGCCCGAGTACCGGTTTACGCGAAGAGAAAAACCGTCATAGGAAGCAGGTAAGGCTTAGAAACGGACAGAAAAGTATTCTAATGTTGAGGGGAATAGTTTAAGACCATTTCTGTGGAAGAAGAACCGCAGTAGGACGATAATTTGTAGGCATTTTCGGGATGTGACTATGGTTGAATTAAAGGGGGAGGGGGGCGAAATCAAACATACGTTCGACCCTCGCCACTTACATGTACGTCGATTTGCATCAGGCAAAGTGGCCTTTTTAGAGCACGTGAAATTATATAGAAATTTTAATTGTATTCCAAATAATCGCACAAGGCGTACATTACAAAATCTAGAAACGCGTAGAACTGATTTGTAAAAACAGTAAATAGAGGAGCCTGGTGACCAAACCTATAGGCTATACTGCCGACTCTCTTTCCAGCCTAGCGAATGGCGCCATTTTACCCATTTTGTTCGTAGTCGTAGAAGTAATAAATAATATGATATAAAATGTTTCAAGAGATTGGTGGTGTGAGTGAGTGATTGTAACATCTCACAAATTATGATTTTGGAACAATATAGAAGCAAATTTAATCAAATGCGAGAAAGACAACACGTTATAGATATGTTGGGTTACGTTGTAATGCATGAGGTTAAAATTGTAAAGCTTGGTGAAGTTAGAATTTTTTCAGTGTGACTATTCTGCAGCACGGAAATCTCACATAGAGGAACATGTAGCAAAACACACCGGTGAGAAACCCTACATGTGTGGGGAGTGTGGATACAGGGCAACAAAGAAGTCTCACTTATCCCGACATATGAGGACCCATACAGGAGAAAAACCCTACAAATGTGATCAATGTGACTATTCTGCAGCACAGAAATCTGATTTGGACAAACATCTTGCAAAACACGCTGGTGAGAAACCCTACATGTGTGGGGAGTGTGGGTACAGGGCAACTCTGAAGTCTACCTTATCCCAACACATGAGAACCCATACAGGAGAAAAACCCTACAAGTGTGACCAGTGTGACTATTCTGCTGCACAGAAATCCAGTTTGGACAATCATCTAGCAAAACACACTGGTGAGAAATCCTATATTTGTGGGGAGTGTGGATACAGGACATCAAAAAAGTCTCACTTATCCATGCACATGAGAACTCATACAGGAGAGAAACCCTACAAGTGTGACCAGTGTGACTATTCTGCAACACGGAAAGCTCATTTGGACAGACATGTACTAAAACACACTGATGAGAAACCCTACATGTGTGGGGAGTGTGGGTACAGGACAGCTCAAAAGTCAAACTTATCCCAACATATGAGAACCCATATAGGAGAGAAACCCTACAAATGTGACCAGTGTGACTATTCTGCAGCACGGAAGTCTCATTTAGACGATCATCTCACAAAACACACCGGTGACAAACCCTACATGTGTGAGGAATGTGGGTACAGGGCAACAAAGAAGTCTCACTTATCCCAACACATGAGAACCCATACAGGAGAAAAACCCTACAAGTGTGACCAGTGTGACTATTATGCAGCACAGACATTTGCTTTGGACCAACATCTGGCAATGCATGCTGGTGAGAAACCCTACATGTGTGGGGAGTGTGGGTACAGGTCGGCTTGCAAGTCTCACTTGTCCATACATATGAGAACCCATACAGGAGAAAAACCCTACAAGTGTGACCAGTGTGACTATTCTGCTGCACGGAAATATGATTTGGATAAACACCTAGCAAAACACACCGGTGAGAAACCCTACATGTGTGGGGAGTGTGGATACAGGACAGCTGTGATGGCCAGCTTATCCCGACATATGAGAACCCATACAGGAGAAAAACCCTACAAGTGTGACCAGTGTAGCTATTCTGCAGCCTCTAATGCTATCCTATCTCGACATATAAAAATCCACACAGAGGTACCAAGTCTGCAACTGTGACCATCTCGTAGTGACATTTAGGACGCACAGTCTGCTGTTAAGTACAGTTTTTTTTCTACTTAATATTTTGAAACGAATCTTAAGGATATATGACAGTTATGTTATTAAGATTTAGGCTGAATATTCTGTAAGAATTCATGATGTTTGCAAGTAGGCAAAGGTTTTTCCCAAGAAAAAGCCCTATACTTGTTCACTATAATATCTAATTAAGTTATGGCTATAATTTAGGTACAAGAATAAGTCTTAGTTTCGCTTAGTAGCCCATTTACTTTGTTGTAATATCAGATATCAAAATCTATTTTAGCTTCCTAGAATTGCGTGAGAATAGTAAATGTTATAATATTGATTGGATAATATACATGATGTTTGCAAGTAGGGAATTAGTGGGCACTTTAATATCTAATTACGTTATGGCTATAATTTAGGTACAAGAAGAAGTCTTAGTTTCGGTTTGTTGTAATATGAGATATCAAAATCTATTTTAGCTATCTAGAATTGTAGAGTGAGAATAGTAAGCGTTATAGTATTGGTTGGATAATGTACATATACATATACATAATCAGTAATTAACATCGGTAAGTGACTGTACACAGTAGTTGACGCTGAAAGGTAGACATTAGTGCTGTGTTTGTACACAGTAGTTGGAATGTAGATGTTAGTGTTGTATGTGTACGAGCTTAGATTTCTTGTGTATCTACTAGTAGTTCCTGTTACGAAGTGTTTGCCTATATGTCCTACAAACACAATAATATCTTCTGACTATCAACTCTTTAAACTACTAGGATTTGTATAAATTAAACCAAAAGCTAATGGTATTGATTTGTATCAGTGTAAAATGACTGATGTGCTTCAGTTCCCAAAGTAGGAAGTTATTTTACGCCAGTGGAAAGGTAGACGATAGGTTGACGTTGTATACAAGTAAATTTCCTGTTTTGTATTTTTTTGGAGATCTACAAATATTTTGCACTGACATAATTAAATCGTGTAATGCCTTGGTCATAATGTTTCCTTCTGTGTTGCTTTTTTTTCCTTCTGTGTTTCCTTTTTTCCTTGGATAGAATATTGTCATAAAACACAGAAATCAAGATTCAGACCAAACAGTTTGGCTTGACATTCATTCCCGTAAATTAACTCTTTGTGATGGGATCCAATCGTTTGTACCAGTTTGGCCCAAGAATGTGAAGGCGAGGTCAGTCTAGAGTGGAGACCTAGAGAGGGAGGTCCTGGTGGTGGCTGTCTTAGGATAGGAAGTTGATTAAACAGTTAAAGTTCGGACTCTGTGACTCGGCTCATCATCTGACACGTGGTGCAAGAAGCGGGATCGTAATCTACCGAAGTAACCACCAGTAAGTGGAGACCCCGTCCGGAAAACCTGACCTGACACTCGAAGATCCTGACACTGAACCATAATAGAGCTATACAAGGACAGACCCGGAAGGACAATCGGAACTTGTGCTGTGTGTTACCACGGGAAGAGAAGTCAGGGAAGAGTCAACCGTGAGTTGGACGGACTGTTTATATGGATTTTTGAAGTGGGTGTCATTCCAGAGAAGTTAAATTGTGTAAACAAGGGGCCGGGAGTGTATGCAGTCTTAAGTGAAACCACATGTGCCCAACGTTATCTGTGTGCATCCATTGTGTGGGACTCCTCAGTCACATTCCAGACAGACCCCGGCAGGCCAGACGGGCCGATTCAAGTCAGTAAACTGTAGCACGGTAGTACCAAAACAAGTCAGTAGCCGTTGCTGAAAGGAAAGAAATGGAGGGATATATCGAAGCAGGGGAAAAGATGGGGCTAGAAGGAGAAGTACTGCATAAGTTTGTGCAGCAGGCCCTGGAGAGGGACGAGAGAGTTAAGGAGAGGGAAGCACAGAGAGTAGAGGCAGCGAAAAGAGAGAAAGAGCTGGAGCTCGAGAGCCAGAAGCTAGAAGCCGAAGCTAAAAGACAGGAGATTGAACTCGAGAAGATGAGAGTTCAAGCCGCAGAGAGAGACAAGGAGAGACAAGAGAAAGAAAGAGAAAGGCAGGGAGAGATGGAGAAGATGAAGTGGGAAGCAGAGGAAAGAGAGAAAGAGAAAGAACGGGAACGACAGATGGAGATGGAGAAGATGAAAGTGGGAAGCAGAAGAAAGAGAGAAAGAGAAAGTAAAGGGAACGACAGATGTCGATGGAGAAGATGAAGTGGGAAGCAGAAGAAAGAGAGAAAGAAAAGGCAGGAGAAGGAGGCGGAACGGCGACACCAGCTGGAGATGAGGCGGTACGGGCCAGAGAGAGGCGCACTAGAGGAAATGGAACGTGCGCGGGCGAAAACTCCCAAGCTTCCGCCGTTCGTCGACGGGAAGGACGAAGTAGATGCCTTCCTACAGAGGTTTGAAAGATTTGCCAGCCCCAACGGCTGGAGGGAGGAGGTCTGGGCCTCCAACCTAAGCGCGCTGTTAACTGGGAAGGCACTCGAAGTATATTCGAGGCTCAGTAACGAAGACGCCCAAGACTACGACAAAGTGAAGGTGGCATTGTTGAAACGTTACAATCTAACTGAGGATGGCTTCCGCAACAAGTTCCGACAGAACAAGCCGGACAAAGGAGAAAGTCCAGAGCAGTTCCTGGTACGCCTGACCAGTTACCTGGACCGGTGGGTGGAGTTATCCAAGACGACGAAGGATTACGAGTCGCTTCGTGATTTGTTTGTGAAAGAGCAGTTTATGGAAGCCTGCCCACCAGACCTGGCAATACACCTCAGGGAGCGAAATCCAGATAGTCTGGTGGAGCTGGCAGAGGTGGCTCAACATT
>NW_017804573.1:6258-8667 GCF_001625305.1 Branchiostoma belcheri
GTTCGAGTTGCTGTATGGACGTCATGTCAGACGGCCCCTCCAGGTTATCCGGGAGAGCTGGGAAGGAGCGGACCAGAGTAGCGAAAGTGTCATCTCACATGTGCTGAAGGTGAGGGAAAGGATGGCGGCGATGACGGAGGTGGTGAGGGACAACCTGCGGGCGGCACAAACAACCCAGAAGTTATGGTACGACAAGAGATCACGCGCCCGCGAGTTCCGCCCGGGAGACCAAGTCCTAGTACTTCTACCCTCGAGCAAGGTGAAGTTGGAAGCTGAGTGGCAGGGGCCTTATACAGTGGCCCGTCGCGTGGGGCCCGTCGATTACGAGTTGGAGACCCCGGAGAAACGGAAGAAGCTCATGATTCTACATGTTAATCTGCTGAAGAAATGGTACCAACCAGCCCCGGCGTGCTTGGCCACCTTTGATTCAGACACTGAAGAGGATTGGGAGGATGCTCAGGAGGTGTCACACCTCCTGGGCGGGAGCGAACCTAACTCCGCAAAGTGGAGAGACGCAGTCGTGGATAAAGACTTGAGTGATGAACAGCGTCAGCAGCTGGATGACCTACTACGAGAGTTTGCCGACATCTTCCAAGATAACCCAGGGCGTACTACCCTGACGGAACACCACATCGACACTGGCAATTCTAAACCGGTACGACAAAGGGCATACAGGGTCGCCCAAGCGCACCGTGAGAAGATGCGGGAAGAACTACAAAAGATGGAGGAAATGGGAGTGATCGAGCCCTCAAAAAGTGAGTGGGCGTCCCCGGTAGTCCTGGTTCCAAAAAAGGATGGTAGCATCCGCTTCTGCGTGGACTTCCGGAAAGTTAATGCTGTCTCGAGGTTCGACGCCTACCCGATGCCGCGGATCGACGAGATGCTGGACAGGTTGGGAAAGGCCAAGTACATCACCAAGATTGATCTGTCTAGAGGCTACTGGCAGGTACCCTTGACCCCCGAATCCAAGTCCAAGACGGCATTTGTCACGCCCTTCGGATTGTACCAGTTTCATACCATGCCGTTCGGGCTTCACGGCGCGCCAGCGACGTTTCAACGACTCATGGACAACATGTTAAGAGGGACAGAAGAATTCGCTGACAGCTATATCGACGACTTAGACATCTTCAGCGATGGCTGGGACGAACACCTGTTGCACCTCCGCGAGATCTTCACTCGACTCCGGAACGCACGCTTGACGGTGAAGCCAAGCAAATGCCATTTTGCGATGAAGGTTGTACCCCTGCTAGGTCACGTCGCAGGGGGCGGTGTGGTTCGGCCAGATGAAGAAAAGGTGCGAGCGGTCAAGGAGTTCCCAAGACCATCAACAAAGAAGGAAGTTCGGGGCCTTCCTCGGCCCTTGGACCAGGATACTATCGGCGGTTTATTCCCCCAGTATGCAGACCTCGCAGCACCTCTCACTGACCTGACGGGCAGCAGGAAGCCACAGGTGGTCGAACGGACCGACGTGTGTGAGGAGGCATTCCAGGTGTTGAAGGGAAAGTTGTGCGACTACCCGGGTATTACAGAGCCCGGACTTTGAGCGTCCATTCGTGTTGCACACTGACGCATCTGAACGCGGCATCGGAGCGGTACTGAGCCAGATGGATGGGAATGGAGAAGAACACCCGGTGGTGTACACCAGTAGGAAGCTCCTACCCCGGGAGCAGAATTATTCCGTACCCGAGAAAGAATGCCTGGCGATCAAATACGCCGTGGAAAACCTGCGCTACTACCTACTGGGCCGGGAGTTCGAGGTGGTGACAGATCACCACCCCTTGAAGTGGCTTGATGAAATGAAAGACAAGAATCAACGCCTGACGCGATGGAGCTGTGTCTGCAGCCCTACCGATTCACGGTGACACACCGGGCGGGCAAGGCCCATGGAAATGCAGATGCACTGTCCCGAGCTTGAGACACAAACCTAGGAGTTGTTACCAATCGTTCGAAGTTGGAACACTTTTTAGTCAAGTTATTCTGTTCCTGTGAACATTATTAAGAGTTAGCGGTGTCTAATTCGGAAAGGACTGACAACCATGGAGACTTTAGTGAAATATAGAGATATAGTTGAGATGCATGCCCAAGTAGTATCCGTTTTTTTTTTTAGTTGTGTATAATGCATGTGGACCACCGGACCAGTAATACGACGATGTGGATTGTAATTAATGAGGACCTAGAGTTTAGAATGGTGATTGAAATGAGTGTTTCAATCAGAAGAAACGGGAGCAAATGTGATGGGATCCAATCGTTTGTACCAGTTTGGCCCAAGAATGTGAAGGCGAGGTCAGTCTAGAGTGGAGACCTAGAGAGGGAGGTCCTGGTGGTGGCTGTCTTAGGATAGGAAGTTGATTAAACAGTTAAAGTTCGGACTCTGTGACTCGGCTCATCATCTGACACTCTTTAAAAGTG
>NW_017804574.1:0-8663 GCF_001625305.1 Branchiostoma belcheri
AATACCTACCTATATAACATGCCTTATCAAAGTTGGACGTGATTTGTTGGCGAAAAGACGAGGGATCGGGTCAAACAAACATCCATCCAAAAAGTCGAAATGCAATCTGCCCGTCGTTGTTTCGCATCAGTCGATGGTCTCATGAAAGTACATGTACTTTAACTAAGCTATAATAATACTCCGTTAACAGTATTAAAAACATCTCGTGGCAGCAGCCTTGGTGTTTATTTTCATCCTGAATACTAGTAAAAAATGTCCGAGTCAGGTCAAAAATGGCCGCCATTACACCTACTAGAGGTCATCTACCGGGTGACCTCGCCAAGAAATTCACTCCTGATTACCCATATAACTGCGTGTGCAACACTGTCCGGCCGTTAACTTCCTTAGTAAGGAACTGAGTTACTAATGACGGTCACATCCTAGGATGTGAAGATAGCCTCTTGGCTAATTAGTTAGTATATAACGGTGGTCACCATTAGTTACTAGTTACTATAAACGGTATGTGTATGGGGTCGTTTTCAAGGGGTCGTAGAATGCCTTGCAAACGCTTGGAGACAAGGGTCTCTAGAATTAGGTTACTTGTACTCTGTCCGCATGAGCTGCAGCATGCAGGTGCAGACTCGGCCCTCTCCGTACTACTGGTTTCTGTACTTGTGAGTTCAGATGGCTGAGATGCATCTTCTCTACCTTTCACGTTTCTTTCACCAGGTGCTGTTTGCTGATGTTTGGTGGCAGACATGCCTTTTCACACTGCGTCCACCGCATCAGGATTGTACGGATGGATTCCGGTTTTTTTAAGCCGGCCTTGATG
This sequence comes from Branchiostoma belcheri, assembly GCF_001625305.1. Lineage (NCBI taxonomy): Eukaryota > Metazoa > Chordata > Leptocardii > Amphioxiformes > Branchiostomatidae > Branchiostoma > Branchiostoma belcheri. Next base: position 812 of record NW_017804574.1, read on the forward strand.
TTTTCTGGAGTGAATGTGGAGTCCGGCACTGTGCTGAAGATGGCAGGGAAGTTTCCCTTCTTTGCAATGAACGTCGTGTCTGCTGACTGCAGTGTTTCCAATGTGAGGGCTCACAGGATTTTCAGGGATAAGAACACGGTCACATCCAACGGTTGGGAGTGGGACGTGTGTGGAGGTACGCCGTACAATAGTCAATATGTTGTTTTCCTTCATGGCGGTTGTCAGGACTTTGAGCGAGAAGTGGCTAGAGTGCTGGTAAACAATAAAGAGCACCAGTCTTTCCCTGTGACAATGCTTCATGAATGTGTAGAGGAATCATTTCTAGAACAAGAAGGTATTGATGAATCCGGATTCCGAGAATGTGTAAATCGCCCCTGGAGGACCACCCTCACTGAAGTTTCCCGATGGCCTGGACTTACTGAAGATGACCATTGGCGGGATGACAGTTCCTGAAGCAGAAACGCAAGCCGTGACGGTGATGTGGTCTCCTCCACCCAAGGATATCGAAGGCACTCGCTAGGAAGTGGTTGAAACGATGACTCGTGGCTTTTTAGCGTCTACATGTACAGTCATCCCAGTTTCGTCTGCGTTGTAAATGAGTTATGGCCGCTCGTTCAGCTTCTCCTTCGCTGGTCACCTAGCTAGGGTCTGCTTACAATGTTACTGTTGGACATCGCGGCCCTCGCTCGATCCAGGGTGTCTGGACATCTCAAGGAAATCTCGGGATGACGACGACGGAAGCATCTGCACCATTTACTTCCGGCGAGTTTCCCACCAAATCCGGGTTCTTCTCCTCTTTAATTGCTACTTCGTTTGTCGACCTCCTTAGCTAGTGCCTTGAGAACTCTTGATGTGAAGGGGAAACCCGTTTCCGCCACGTAGACGGAGTAAGTTCACCAAAGCCTCTCCTCATCCTCATCTCCAAAGCCTCCCCATTGGTAGGTTGGCCTGGCTGATCAACATATGTCTTTCAAGAACCCTATCATGGAGAGTGGAACAGGATTGAAGTCCTACGCAGTACCGTACACAGATTTTCCCTCCTCCCGCGTACAGCACGAATGGCCCTGCATTTCACGTTCATCAAACGTGCGATATGGTCTTCGACGAGCACCGGACATCTATGAATACATTACGGTTGTAGTGTTATTATCATTTCTATTCTATTAAGTTCATGAACATGAAATAATATTTATTAAAACTGATGATACCGATTAGGCTTTACACCGTTTGTGGTGAGTTATACGTAACGTAAGGTTGTTATAATCTACAGTATCAACGCTATTGCGCAAGCCCGAGTCCTTACTGGTGCTGCATACCTGGGTTTTATCGATCCGTTTTTCACAACTTGAGAGCACATGGATACCAGTTTCCCCGGTCAGAATATTTTCCTCAGTACCCAAAGATTCCCTTGAGCAACAGGTTATGTTACTTACCCTAGCGACACGCAGCGACCCTTGCAAAACTTGCAAAACGGCGAGCGGTGTCTCACGTATGCATCATAACAAATGGCGTCATCACTTTTGTGAGGGATCATGGGAAATGCAGACGACAGCCGGGTGTTGACATTGGTTTTCTCAAGTCGGTTGTTACCAAAACAAACACTCAGAGACCAACATATTTACTGTTTTGTAAACCTTTATACATATAGCATCCTTTTTAAATCTTATTGACTAATTTACGTTATGGAATTCCCTCGTAAGAACAGTTACTTGTAGTGTCAAGTGGAAAGAAGGGTAAAAGGTCCCGTTCCAGTCTATTGCAGAGCATAGGAGTGGTGCCTATATCCATGTCTGTAGCCCTTGGGCGACACACAGTTGTGCAAGGCACTACAGCAGGGGGATGGTCCGCTGGTAGTGCTATGTGTTTGCCCTTCCCACGCTCTTTCTCGTAGAAGAAAGAAGGATAGGAAATTGTATATCTCGTTTCATTATGTTTCTCGGAAGAGTGGCTCACTTCCTGTCTGTGTATGTCAGATAAGGTTCCCGGCCTTTCACCGTCTGTCACGCGTCGTGCCGGAAGTGACGCCACGACGGACTTTTCTTCAGTGCCACTTGAGTGTTTCCTGTGTGTGCTATAAACATAGTTCTTCTGTTCTTTAGAATCAGTCACCGAAGAGCCGTCCTGTCAGCAAGTCGAACGTCGGTGAGTTTTGTCCTTTTTTATTTCGTCTGAAAAATAGATACGAGTTTAGTTCGGGTCTGGCCTTACATAACGGTATGGGGAACTGTTCATTCTCGGGAGCGACCACGGGATAGTCGCAAGTATTTTACAAGTCAACTGCCATGTTGGTGGAAAGGCTGTTTTGAATTCTTGCCAGTGGATTGTTCTGTCACAACCTGGTTAAAAATTCTACATCGAGCGTCGAAATCACACGGCAGCCGTACGGATCTTATTACCTTCGCCGTAAAGTAGCGTTTGTGTGTATGTGTATGTGTACATGTGTATGTATGTATGGTTGTGTGTTTTTATGTATGTGGTTTAGCACGATAACTCAAGAAGCTTTTGATGGATTGTCATGAAATTTGGTAGGTGAGTAGGTCTTGATGAGATCTAGAAATGATTAGATTTTTTACTTCCTGGCGGCTTGCCTTGGTACTGGAGCAGACCTGTTGGTTTTAATATCTCGCGATCTTGACATGCTAGGGTCACGAATTTTGGATGGTAGATAGCTCTTGGGGTAGGGAAAGAGTGGCATGAGTTTCGGCTCCGAGCGGCTTGTTCTGAAACTACAGGAGCGTTTGTTGAAATATCTAAGAAGTATGATTATTCAACAACCGGTTGACGGATTGTCGTAATTTCTGGTATGAGGGTAACTTAGGTGATGATTGACATAATTAGATGACAATTATGCAAATCATGAGATTTTTTGCATAGTTACCTCCATGAAATGTGTCATGGAGGTTATATTTTCAGTTGTGTTTATCTGTCTGTCCGTCCTTCTGTTGGTCAACAAGATAACTCAAGAACGCCTGGATGGATTGATTTCATACTTGGTGTGTTGGTAGGGTGTGACGAAAACTGGAAATGATGAGATTTTGGTCCCCCTAGTGGCTTCCCTTGGTACTGCAGCGCAACTTCCGGTTTTTGATATCTCGCGATCTGGACATGCTAGGGTCATGAAATTTTGATGGAAGGTAGCTCTCGTGCTTGGGAAGAAGTCATATGAGTTTGGGCCCCCTAGCGGCTTGTTCTGGAACTGCAGGGCACTTTCTGGCGAAATGTTTAAAAGCCAATAAGTCCAGACAGGAACAACATATTTTCATTATTTTTGGTGTGTAGGTAGCTGAGAGAGAGATGTACATAATTAAATGCAAATTATGCAAATGAGGACTTTATTTGCATAATTAATGAGGAAATTCTATAAGTACAGTGTTGTACATTATACTACTTACATACATGTAATGTATGTAACCTATGGCAGGCGGAACTTCAACAGATACTAATTATGCAAATGATGACCTAATTTGCATAATTAATGCGAAAATTCTATGGTTTCGTAATGGTGAATGATGAGACATCTGTAAGTTAATCAAAATTTAACATACATCACGATGCATATATCATGTTAATGCAGAGGTCATTTGCATAATTAAAGAAGAAATTTACATTTACATATCAAGATCATATTTCATGGAGGTATGAGGTCTCGGAATTCTAGTTAATAGTGAAATTCTATATATATGCTTCGTTCGATAATATAACAGTTACTATGGAACACTTGTAATTGAGAACGAGAGAACATATGCAATTGAGAACGAGAGAAACATCTACAGATGTAGATTAAGTGAATTGCTATAATTTTATAGTACTAACTGCTGGGAATTTTATACTTGCTGAATTCGTAAGTTAAGTCAAGGTGAACATCAATAATCATAACCTCATTTGATCTCATTTGCTTGATTTATTAGGAAAGGCTAGAATATGATTAACTGATATAATACATGCAAACAAAATCAATAGGTAAAAATATTTAATTTGTCCACCATCAGGGTTAACATCATATGGCGAAGGTATTCTCTACTATACTTACTCGAGGTGTTGTAACATTTCCGTTTTGATGATCAGTCGTTGTTTCTTTGTAGAAGAAAGAAACACTTTGCGTTGATTGTGTGAAGAAAACGGTACATATCTTTGAGGGCTCGAAACTACCCTTTTATTTACGACGGCCTATGCAGTTTCTTATTACTTAGTACGGTATGTGTAGTACAGTACTTCATTAATTACTAAGGGTGTCTTGGTCGGTTTATTACTGTACGTATTCTTTTTTTACGCCATTTATTTTCCTGCTTCCTAATCATAAACGTTACTATAACAAACTGTGCCATATTCGGTCTTCTAAGCTGTGAAGTTCCTTTAAGTGAAACCAAATACCTAACGCAAATACCAGAAGGTCACCTTTGTGCTATGTAAGTCGACCATCGCCTTAGCGTAAATATTTAGGACTGTTGGCATGGTAACAGGCCTGTACATGTGTGTGTTTGCCAATTCTTGGTATGAAACCGCGTCGCTCAATTTTTGTCAAAACATCGATTTGTAAAGTTTTTGAAATCTATTATGTAGTGTCTCAGTTATGATCAGTTGCATTATTATTGTCATTACTATGATTATTATTGTTATTCTGATCAGTTATTTTTTATTAGTTATCATGATCAGTTATGAGTTATTATGATCATTATTATTTTGATCTGTTATTATTATATTATATATTATTATATTATCATGATCATTTATTATTATTTCATCATTATGATTATTATTATTAGGTAATGGGATGGTTCGCTACATTGTATATTGTATGTTTATTGATGAATAAAAAAAGTCAAAAAAAAAAAAAAAAAGTTTTTGAAATCTAATTTTCATTTCACACGTAAAGTACACACATCATCAACAAAGAAAACGTGCATGTGTTAGAAATGTAATCATAATGGCTTGATTATGCATTTGCAAGTTTCAATGTTGTTGCATAACAAAACTAGCTACAATGTATGGTAAGGTCTTTACAGGTCCTACATATAATATCTGCTCTAACGTCTATGGTAATTCTCTATAGTTACCTCCATGAAAATGGAGGTATTGTATTCGGCGTGTGTGTTTGTGAGTCTCTCTGTGTGTGTGTATGTGTGTGTGTGTGTGTGTTTGTGCTTCCGCACATTTGTCGTCAGCATAACTTCATAACGCCTTTATAGATTGTGATGATATTTGGTATGCTGGTAGGTCTTGGGAAGACAAATGTCAAGGTCAACTGTGGGCCTCCTGGTGGATGATCTTGGTACTGCAGCAGAACTTCCGGTTGTTGTATCTTTTGTCCTGAACATGCAGCGCTCTTGACATTTTTGGTGACAGATATCATTTACTGGCAGGAAAAAGTGGTGTGGTGTGGGTTTGGTCCCCCTAGCAGCTTGTTCTGGAACTGCAGGGGACTTTCTTGCGAAATCTATAAAAGCCAATACGTCTAGATAGGAACAACGTATTTTCATCATTTTTGTTGTGGGCAGTTGAGAGAGAGTTGTACATAATTAAATGCAAATTATGCAAATGAAGACTTAATTCTACAATTAGTGTTTTATATAATAGTACTTTTATACATGTAATCTATTTATTCTGCGGTAGGTAAATATCAACGAAACCAATTATGCAAATGAGGACCTAATTTGCATAATTAATGTGAAAATTATGTGAGACCTTATTGCTGAATGATACGAATCTTATACCTTGTAACATATGTAGGATACTTAAAGGTTAACACCACTATGCATATATTATGTTAATGTAGAAGTTATTTGCATAATTAATAAGGACATTTAGAAATGAAGTATGACAATGGAGAGGAATTTTTCACAAAAATAGTGTCATTTGAATTTAGAAAACCATAAATTAAACTTGATTATGCTATTTACGACCTTATTTTCAAAATCAATGAGACAAATTACATTTACGAAGCTCATATTTCATGGAGGTATGAGGTCTGCGAATTCTTGTTAAGTAAGTGCAGTTAAGTGCAATAAAATTCTATGCCAAGACAAAACTATTCAAAGACATATACGTTATACAATAATTATATGGAACATTTAATTTGTACGGTGCAAAAAAACACCTAATGGTTTAGCATCTAGTGCACATATTGCAAACAACAGCTCTAATAAAACAGCCTATAATCTGACCTTATGCGGGCTGTAAAACGTTGGCCTGAACGCTTGTTTGCGATTTGAAAGGGTGTTTTACGTGTTTTCATTAACCTGTGGGACGGAAGTACAGTTTTAGGCAATTCTAGTTTGTTGTAACTTGCCCAGAACATTGTAAGAATTCGGATTGAGCGGTCGGGGATTGCATTTGGGTTTCAGTTGACTGCCAGGGTTGTGTGAGAAACATAAAAAGCTACAATATAGTTTTCTGACAAGTGTGGCGTGTTTCTAATTAATTCTAACTACCGTTTCTGACTTTTTGCATCTAGGTAAAGCCCAGTGAGTCACCTGCAGGATATCGTAAAAAAAAACTTTTACAAAGTAGCGTACGCGCAGAGATGATGGCGTGTGTGAAGTTTTGTACCGTCTTCCTACTGGTCAACCTGATTCCATCTGTCCAGGCTGGCCGAGAAGCGGGGTTTGTGGATGGAAACGTCACAATACCTGAGGACGCGTCTGTCGGCAGCACAGTCAAGCACTTGCAAGACTTTCTTAACGTCGGCGGTGGCCTAATGGAAGAGGAAAATGGAACGTCGTGGTCAGTGAACATCACAAGTGGCAACGATCTCAGACGGTTTGAGGTTGTTGTTGAGCATTTGACGCTAATCGTCGCAGCACCACTGGACTATGAGTATAACCCGCGGTACAACCTGTCCCTGGAGCTGACAAATACTGGAGACAACAGCGTTTGGCATGTAAACCTCGCCATCGTGATCATGGACGTGTGGGGATACCCGCCATACTACAGCAAACAGTGTGAAACACCAGTTATACCTGATACTGGGACGGCTGAGAACTATGTCGTACTGAGCAGCCCTAATGGGCATTACGATGTTGTAATTAATGGTCAGACGAAAGACAAACAACAGTACCCAGATTTTTTTCCCTTTTGGCGTTACGAATCCCACGATACTATCATGAACGACTGCTCCCTTTGGCTGTGTTCTACTTTGACCCCACCGTGGTATGACTTAGACGCGATCCGCCCGGCTCTTGAGGCGCCTCAGAATGGAGGGAGGTTAGAGTTTCAATGTCGCGACAGACAGTATACAAGTGTGGGCAAGTTTTTATTTTTGGATGTTTCGAAACAAAAAAAAAAAAAAAAAAAAAAAAAAAAAAAAAAAAAAAAAAAAAAAAAAAAAAAAAAAAAAAAAAAAAAAAAAAAAAAAAAAAAAAAAAAAAAAAAAAAAAAAAAAAAAAAAAAAAAAAAAAAAAAAAAAAAAAAAAAAAAAAAAAAAAAAAAAAAAAAAAAAAAAAAAAAAAAAAAAAAAAAAAAAAAAAAAAAAAAAAAAAAAAAAAAAAAAAAAAAAAAAAAAAAAAAAAAAAAAAAAAAAAAAAAAAAAAAAAAAAAAAAAAAAAAAAAAAAAAAAAAAAAAAAAAAAAAAAAAAAAAAAAAAAAAAAAAAAAAAAAAAAAAAAAAAAAAAAAAAAAAAAAAAAAAAAAAAAAAAAAAAAAAAAAAAAAAAAAAAAAAAAAAAAAAAAAAAAAAAAAAAAAAAAAAAAAAAAAAAAAAAAAAAAAAAAAAAAAAAAAAAAAAAAAAAAAAAAAAAAAAAAAAAAAAAAAAAAAAAAAAAAAAAAAAAAAAAAAAAAAAAAAAAAAAAAAAAAAAAAAAAAAAAAAAAAAAAAAAAAAAAAAAAAAAAAAAAAAAAAAAAAAAAAAAAAAAAAAAAA
>NW_017804575.1:0-1145 GCF_001625305.1 Branchiostoma belcheri
CCTCTGTCACCGCTCCTGTTATTCCGGAATTCCTTAGCGGGACCCTAGAGCTGTCACCGCTCCTGTTATTCCTTAGCGGGATTACCGTACAAGATTACTACAGATGTGCTTGCCTAATTTAATTAGCCCGGCTAGGTTCTGAATACATATGTAAATTTGTTTACCAAACGGCGGTCGGACGCGTCGCCGACAAGCTCAAATCATACAAATGCCACAAAAATATACAGTACGTACCAAAGACTAACAACAAATATCAGTACCAACTACTGTATATGTAATTATTGATCACCAAGTGTGTTTCACAAGTAATGTAAGGCCAAATATTCACATACAGATGCGGATCGCCCTCCCACGCTATACACTATTCATATGCAAATACGTCTATCAGTGTTGGCGCCCGAGACGCGACGCCAAATATATGTTCAAGTGAATCAAGTCCCTTACAAATTATACAAAGACCTTCCAAATATAGCACTACGAAAATCTGTTGTCCAGGTTACTAGTGTCGTTTTCAACTCGGTAATTTGCAGTTACTCTTCACTTTAAGTTGACATGTCGTCAACACGACGTCGTGTGCGTTACTTTTCTGAATAGAATATCAAAGTATAGATCATTATAAAGGAATTGAAAGTCGTTGCAAGTTTTAAAATTATATGGTTACTCTGTTGCAAGGTGTTAAACACCTACAGGTGGAGACAAGCTACGGTACAACTTCCCGCCATTTTCTTTGGTTTTAGACGTACATGACGTGAAAACGACGTCTTGTGCGTTACTTATCTTACTAGAATATCAAAGTATGGATCATTACAAAGGGATTGAAAGTCATTGCAAGTTGTAAAATAATATGGTTACTCTGCCACAAGGTGTCAAACACCTACAGGTGGAGACCAGTTACGGTACAACTGCCCGTCATGTTCTTCAGTTTAAGACGACATGACGTCAAAATGACGTCGTGTGCGTTACTTTTCTTATTAGAATATCAAAGTATGGAGTCTTCTAAAGGAATTGAATGTCATTGCAAGTTGTAAAATTATATGGTTACTCTGCTGCAAGGTGTTAAACACCTGAGAACGGAGACCAGCTACTGCCACAACTTCCCGCCATTTCTTTTCAGTTTAAGACGACATGACGTCAAAACGACGTCG
>NW_017804575.1:1332-3566 GCF_001625305.1 Branchiostoma belcheri
ATTATATAGTTACTCTGCTACAAGGTGTTAAACACATGAAGGTGGAGACAAGTTACGGTACAACTTCCCGCCATGTTCTTCAGTTTAAGACGACATGACGTCAAAACGACGTCGTGTGCGTTACTTTTCTTACTAGAATATCAAAGTATGGAGTCTTCTAAAGGAATTGAATGTCATTGCAAGTTGTAAAATTATATGGTTACTCTGCTGCAAGGTGTTAAACGCCTGAGAACGGAGACCAGCTACTGCCACAACTTCCCGCCATTTCTTTTCAGTTTAAGACGACATGACGTCAAAACGACGTCGTGTGCGTTACTTTTCTTCCCAGAATATCAATGGACGTCACGCTGACAAGCGGACTGAAGTGGGGTGCACATATTAATAATATCACAACTAAGGCGAAGCAGACATTGGGAGTGATTAAACGTAATCTGTGGGCATGTCCAACTAGAGTAAAATCAATTGCATACACGTCACTTGTAAGACCGAACCTAGAATACGCTGCGACAGTATGGGATCCATATACAAAGAAAGACAATGACAAATTGGAAAGGGTACAGAATCAAGCTGCAAGATTCTTTATGAACAACTATGTAGGAGGTGGTAGTGTCACGGAAATGAAAAGAAACCTACAGTGGACCTCACTGGAAGACAGAAGAAAGATGTCTAGACTATGCATGATGTACAAAATGACTGATAAACTGGTGGATGTCCCAACTACTAAGTACCTAATACCAGCCCAGAAGAGAACAAGAAATAGCCACGCATTCAAGTACCAGAGTTATCAACCAAGGATTGAGGTGTTCAAGAATTCATTCTTTCCTAGAACTATCGCAGAGTGGAACTCACTGTCACCAAGTACAGTAGGGGCATTGTCAATAGATAGCTTTAAACAATGTCTAGAGCTAGAAGTTCAAGGGTTAGGTGTAACACGTCGATCGGTATAATATAGCCAGCTGCCGCCGCGCCGCGTGCCTGCGAAGCTGGTGTGTTACGCCGAAAGGTGGTTATACCGGCTATACAGATACAGAATGTATGGATCATTGTAAAGGGATTGAAAGTCATTGCAAGTTCTAAAATTATATGGTTACTCTGCTATAAGGTGTTTAACACCTACAGGTGGAGACATGTTACGTTAAAACTTCCCGCCATTTTCTATAGTTTTAGACGACATGACGTCAAAACGACGTCGTGTGCGTTACTATGTCTTACTAGAATATCAAAGTATGGATCATTGTAAAGGGATTGAAAATCATCGCAAGTTGTAAAATTATATGGTTACTCTGCTACAAGGTGTTAAACACCTACAGGCGGAGACAAGTTACGTTACAACTTCCCGCCAATTTCTATAGTTTTAGACGACATGACGTCAAAACGACGTCGTGTGCGTTACTTTTCTGAATAGAATATCAAAGTATGGATCATTGTAAAGGGATTGAAAATCATCGCAAGAAGTAAAATTATATGGGTACTCTGCTACAAGGTGTTAAGCACCTACAGGCGAAGACGAGTTACGTTAGAACTTCCCGCCATTTTTCTTTAATTTAAGACGACGTGACGTCAAAACGACGTCGTGTGCGTTACTATTCTTACAAGAATATCAAAGTATGGATCATTATAAAGGGATTGAAAGTCATCGCAACTTGTAAAACTATATGGGTACTCTGCCACAAGGTGTCAAACACCTACAGGTGGAGACGAGTCACGGTACAACTTCCCGCCATTTTCTTTAGTTTTAGACGACATGACGTCAAAACGACGTCGTGTGCGTTACTTTTCTTACTAGAATATCAAAGTATGGATCATTGTAAAGGGATTGAAAGTCATTGCAAGTTCTAAAATTATATGGTTACTCTGCTGCAAGGTGTTAAACACCTACAGGTAGAGTCGAGTTACGTTACAACTTCCCGCCATTTTCTTTAGTTTTAGACAACATGACGTCAAAACGACGTCGTGTGCGTTACTTTTCTTATTAGAATATCAAAGTATGGATCCTTCTAAAGGAATTGAATGTCATTGCAAGTTGTAAAATTATATAGTTACTCTGCTACAAGGTGTTAAACACCTGAGAACGGAGACCAGCTACTGCCACAACTTCCCACCATTTCTATTCAGTTTAAGACGACATGACGTCAAAACGACGTCGTGTTCGTTACTTGTCTTACTAGAAGATCAAAGTATGGATCATTTTAAATGGATTGAATGTCATTGTAATTCTTAAAATTATATGGTTA
>NW_017804575.1:3586-12192 GCF_001625305.1 Branchiostoma belcheri
CTACTGCCACAACTTCCCACCATTTCTATTCAGTTTAAGACGACATGACGTCAAAACGACGTCGTGTTCGTTACTTTTCTTACTAGAAGATCAAAGTATGGATCATCATAAAATGATGGAAAGTCATTACGAGTTATAGAATTATGTGCTTAATCTGACGCAAGGTGTTTAACACCTGAGGGTGGAGACCATTCACTTGAATCGGCCGCCAGCATCAGCAGATTATGATATTGTCGCTAGGTGTCGTTTCTAAGTCTTTAATTTGCACTTTATCGTTTAATTGGTACTTTATGATTTTATTCATCTTTGAATTGATATTCTATGCGTTATTACAGACCATTTGCAACAATTCCCCATTCGTGATTTTTCTTTGGGGTCGATTTAGGAAATTTCTGGGATTTCGAATCTGTATTTGAATTAGCTGCTATGCTCGGTTTAGTCCCGAATCGGCGGCTGAAAGGGCGGCTACGAATCGGCGGCCCAATCGGCGGCCTACTTCAGGTTGGTCATTTTCGNCGACGTCGTGTTCGTTACTTGTCTTACTAGAAGATCAAAGTATGGATCATTTTAAATGGATTGAATGTCATTGTATTCTTAGAATTATATGGTTACTCTGCTGCAAGGTGTTAAACACCTACAAGTAGAGACGAGTTACGGTACAACTTCTCGCCATTTTCGTTTATTTAAGACAACATGACGTCAAAACGACGTCGTGTGCGTTACTTTTCTTATTAGAATATCAAAGTATGGATCCTTCTAAAGGAATTCAATGTCATTGCAAGTTGTAAAATTATATAGTTACTCTGCTACAAGGTGTTAAACACCTGAGAACGGAGACCAGCTACTGCCACAACTTCCCACCATTTCTATTCAGTTTAAGACGACATGACGTCAAAACGACGTCGTGTTCGTTACTTGTCTTACTAGAAGATCAAAGTATGGATCATTATAAAGGGATTGAATGTCATTGTAAGTTGTAAAATTATATTGTTACCCTGCTGCAAGATGTTAAACACCTATAAGTGGAGACGAGTTACGGTACAACTTTCCGCCATTTTCGTTGCTGTAACACGACATGACGTCAAAACGACGTCGTGTGCGTTACTATTCTTACTAGAATATCAAAGTATGGATCATTATAAAGGGATTGAAAGTCATTGCAAGTTGTAAAATTATATAGTTACTCTGCTACAAGGTGTTAAACACCTAAAGGTGGAGACCAGTTACGGTACAACTGCCCGTCATGTTCTTCAGTTTAAGACGACATGACGTCAAAATGACGTAGCGTGCGTTACTTTTCTCACTAGAACACCAAAGTATGGATCATCATAAAATGATGGAAAGTCATTACGAGTTATAGAATTATGTGCTTAATCTGACGCAAGGTGTTTAACACCTGAGGGTGGAGACCATTCACTTGAATCGGCCGCCAGCATCAGCAGATTATGATATTGTCGCTAGGTGTCGTTTCTAAGTCTTTAATTTGCACTTTATCGTTTAATTGGTACTTTATGATTTTATTCATCTTTGAATTGATATTCTATGCGTTATTACAGACCATTTGCAACAATTCCCCATTCGTGATTTTTCTTTGGGGTCGATTTAGGAAATTTCTGGGATTTTGAATCTGTATTTGAATTAGCTGCTATGCTCGGTTTAGTCCCGAATCGGCGGCTGAAAGGGCGGCTACGAATCGGCGGCCCAATCGGCGGCCTACTTCAGGTTGGTATCTGTACGATCCTGTACGTGTTGGTACGTGTTTGTACAGTGACGATGGTTCAACTTACAAACTGACGTAGACCAAACGTTGCCTTGTGATGCTTTATAAGTTGCGTTTTTGGACAGGACTGCAAAGATTTGCGCTGCAGCATCTGTCAAGAGAGCGCAGTGTCTTCAGGCTATTTCCGAGTGTGAGAGCGCAGACAACTTCGGCAAGTGGTAAGGGACTGCAGTTACAAGTCTGTACGATATATTATAATAGCGGAGGAGGAGGGGGGCGGGGGTGGTGCGTATGTGGGTTTTGTTGTGAACTGAGGTTAATTCAGAACCATACTCAGGTGCGGTGGTTTGCACGAAATTCTATTTTACACAAGGGGTAAGGTCACGCCTTTTTTTTGGGGGGGGGGGCAGATTATATATTATATTAATTATATCTAGATAGTAAAATAGCTATCGTTCAGAGCCTACGGCAATACTTTAGACGGATTTTTCAATTTATTACAGTGAGATGTTGGTGGATTTGTGGTATCACGCCTGACAAACGAACTGAGTTCATACTATTACTACTGGTATATCATCTATTTGATGATCGTTCATTAGCAAATGATGGTGATTTTCATGCAAGGGTCAGAATTGTGTTTTCAGCGGTGAATAGTAGTAAAATACATGTTTGTGATAAATTTCATTTTAGAAAGTATAAAATTACACGTAACATCACAAACAACAATACCCATTTACCCATAACTTCGTCACAAAAATCGTAAATCGTGGTTCACAGCAAATGAAACTCGGAGTCGAAGCATATGTAAATAGCTGATGGACTTGAAAGCATCTATTTACAGAAGAGAAGTCAAACCCTTCAGACATGCATAGTTTTAGACATAGTTATAGTTCTAGACAGCTAACTTTATCATGTAGACTTTAGTTATTTTATACTCTATTCCATTGTTCTTTTATGTTTTGTAATTTGCAATTACCCTCCGGGCAAGAATTTGCAATAAACTTTTCATTGAACAACCAAATCGTCTTGTGTTATAACACTCGTTTACCTTACAGCTATGAGTCTAGAGCGGCGCATCCTTCAGTATGTTCAGCAGCAGGCGTTACGTGGAGACCCCGACAGTGTCATGGCGGCCATCGACAAGTTCGGCTGGGAGAGAGAATTCGCCATGAATGTAGGGGATGTCAAAGGTCAAGTATCATAGTTTGATATCATGTGATGTACATGTGACTGTTAGTGACATAAGTTCAGCTAGGTCGAGCAAACAAAGGCAGTCTTTTCCTTTGAAAAAAAATCTATTAAGCTACACTGTACTAGGCCTAGGGAACAATCACAATGATCTTGACATAGATCCAGCAACTTCGTCTTGGCACATGAATTCTTATGAATTTTGTATTCCTTAATGTCAGGGACATGGACCTTATATACATAAACTGCGGTAAAAAGAATATATAACAACAAATACTATATACAGTACCTACTTGTATAATCTGACCTAAACAACTACCTTGAAAACAAGGTTTACGTAGTGCCTGCTAGCTTGGTATCCAGTCTATCGTGCACGTAGTTGGGGAAGGCTCTGTTCGGGGCTCTGATAGTTTTCGCCCGTCCAGCTCTACAGGCCTCCCGGTAGAAATGTTACCCCTGTAGGATCTTTGCTAATAGAGTGTTGTACGCCAGGAGTTCAATAGCTCTCGTTGAGCAAAACCTACCGGGGAAACTCACTGAAACGGGCGGGGAAGAGCTCCTGCAGCCCCGAAAAGAACCCGACCCAAACGCGATAGACTGATTATATGTACAAGTGAATGTACGAGTGAATTCCACAAGGATTGCTATATGTATTCGTATTTCCCACGGACTGTTAGAGACTGGAACGAGATTCCGTAGGCCTTGCCAGAAATACCGGAGGCCGACGAGTTTAAGGAAGCTGTTCTGCTACACCTGAGGAGTATTTAGAGCGCTAGCTGCGTACTCCCCCCTGCGTGTTTGACTCCAACTGAGGGGTGTTACGCAGCACTACATCAAGATCAAGATCTGGATAAATGGAATCTGGATATCTGGATAAATGGAATCATCAGAGCAGAGAAGTCGAGAGAAAAGCATACTAACTTGTCATGTATTCTTGTACTACTTCACAGGAGTGATCCTTGACCGGTTCGTGAAGGAGACGGCGCCGAAGACCATGCTGGAGCTGGGCACGTACATGGGTTACTCCGCCATCAGGACCGTCAGGCTGCTGCCGGAAACAGCCAGGTTCATCACCGTGGAGTTCAATCAGGAGAATGCCGCCGTGGCGAAGGAGATGATCGCATTTGCAGGGTTACAAAATAGGGTAAATACGTCTTTCCACAACATCTGGACACGTTTTTAGCTCATATTCTTTATAGCCTGCCTTTACATCATCTCTCGCTAGATGGTGCTAATGCAGTATGTAGCGGCAGGTGTTGTGCAAGCAGACCGCTAGGAGCGCGATTTAGTCAGGCTAGATTCTGAATTACATCCCCTTTTCACTAGTGACTGAGACCGCCAAGATATTGCTGAGTGACCGAAGAATTGATACGAGTAAATCGCTCAACGAATTTCGTAAATCACAAAGAATACATTTTTAAAGTGTTTTGCGTGTATTGTTGTCTTTAAGATCACACTTTACATCTTCTAGTTTGTGACGCTGTACTTATTACCAGAGCTTTTGATGTTTCACAACTAAAAATTTGCTTCTCATTTTGTCACAGATTATACAGATCATGTCCGATAGCGCTGAAGTCATTCCCCAGTTGAAGACGAAGTATGGCGTGGAAACACTTGACATGGTGTTTATAGATCACTGGAAGGACGTCTACCTCAGAGATATCAAACTGCTGGAAACAAACGAGCTACTACGCAAAGGTATTCATAACAATAGTATAAAATGTACTTTTCGTATAGAAGTGGTAAGTACCATGCAGCCTGATGTAGGTTACACCAATTTAATTGTTTGGTTCTCGGATTGTTCATCGAAAATATGAAACATACATTAGAAATATACAAGCCGAGAAAACAGGAATGTCCCAAATACTCGAAAAACTGTAACAGGTAAGAAGAAAAGGACTTTCTGCAACTGTTAGTGCCAAAATGTGAACATTTTGAAGTTGATTCAGAACCAGATTTTTTTTGCAAATCAATTAATTAAAATGTTGTGTCCTTATTAATGTGTATTAAAGAAGACAGGAGTTTGCTGCATATTTAGAAGTGACTGGTTTGCTTGCTAAACGAAACGCTATCGTCTATTCAATTTAAACTACTTCTTTTTGAAGAATATTGTTATAATTTTTATGTATACTTGTTCCCCAGGTACTGTAGTAGTAGCTGATAACATCATCAAGCCAGGCGCACCAGATTACGCCGACTACGTGCGAACCTGTGGCAAGTACGACTCTACATTCCACGAGAGCAACTACGAGTACAGCAACGACATCGACGGGCTGGAGAAGTCTGTGTACCGAGGCTAAACGATACTATTTTGTGCAATTACATTGTGCGACTAAATACGTGTGTAAAGGATTGTAAATGTTTGCAAACAGGAATCATGATGTTTTCCGTACGGATCGAGGTTCGATTGCACAAATCTGATACCCCAAGGAAGAAGAACTGAAATGTACAATAAAACACAAAGATACAATATGATGTGGTTATATAGTTCAGTGCAGTTATTCTATGTCTTTACTGTAACGTTTTGTGTATTACTAGACGTAGCATGTGAGTGAGACACGTTAGTATAATTTCAAACTCTAGATGAACCGATATCAGTCTTTATTTATTTATTTATTCAAGCTTTGCCACAAGTGGAAAGGGAAGGGAGAAACAGGTGGAGACCACCTTTACAGGCTCCCTCCCGAAATCAGTCCATACAGTCCCAGTCCATACAGTTCCATCACGGAAACGAAAACTTAAAGCAGGTCATTTACTTATCTCTGGACTCATAATTTGCAACAATATTTAACTTAATTTTAGTTGCCATGGTATCCTCATCAAAAGATATTGCGGTCATCAACCCTTATATTCTTTGAATGTCAACACCGGTTTGATGCTTTTTAACTAAACGACGCCTGCAAACTTCTCTTTCACCCCTGGGGGTGGCGTCACCAGAGGACGTTGCCCTTCGAACTTTCGGTACGCCACATGTGTGGTGACGTCAAATCAGGAAGTGAAATCTTAACGTCAGACAGCAATGGCGACTGCAGCTCTCCCGGAGGAAGTCAGTAACGACTTTCTCGAGTGTACGATCTGTTGTGACACCTACAAGAACCCGAAGATTCTTATTCCCTGTCTGCACACCTTCTGTGAGCACTGCCTACGGGAATGGGTACAGAAGAACGATGGTGACACCTTTCCATGCCCTATTTGTCGACAACCAGTCCCCTTGCCCCAAGATGGCGTCGACGGCCTGAAAAATAACTCTCATCTTGCTAGCTTGGTGAAAGCTGTGACCGAGCATCACAAGATCCGCCAAGGGAAAGATGTTCTCGTCTGCACCAGCTGCGATGAAGGGAAGCCGGCCACGTCCAGGTGTTCGGAGTGCGCTGAGTTCCTCTGCGCGAATTGTGAGTCGGTACATCGTCGCGTGAGAGCTACGAAGGCCCACACGCTCTTCACCTTTGAGGAACTGAAAACGGGAAAATACGACAAAGTCTTCAGGGCCAGGACAGCTCCACCGTGCTCCAAGCATTCGGGAGAGATCTTGAAGCTCTACTGTAGGACCTGTGAGGCTCCCATATGCAGCGAATGCGCCTTGTTTGAACACAGGGACTCACAGCACGACCTCAAGCGCATAGAAGAGGTGGCTGCCGAGAAGAAAGAAACAATCTTAGCTCTCACACCACAGTGCCAGGCCCGAATGCAGTTATTTCGTCAGACGGAAGAAGTACAGAAACGCTTGAAGGAACAACTCCAGCTGAATGCAGAGGGAGCTCGTCAGAACGTCCACAAAACCGTACAGACACTAACCGCCCTTGTCAAGGAAGAAGGCGAACGGCTCCTAACCTGTATTGATACAGAGGAAAAGACTAGAAAGAAGCAGATCGATGCAGAGATAGAGGCAGCACAGATCAGTCTGGCAAGTGCCAAGAGTACATGTGAGTTTGCAGAGACTCT
Source organism: Branchiostoma belcheri (assembly GCF_001625305.1). NCBI lineage: Eukaryota > Metazoa > Chordata > Leptocardii > Amphioxiformes > Branchiostomatidae > Branchiostoma > Branchiostoma belcheri. The sequence continues at coordinate 10,437 of NW_017804575.1, forward strand.
GGCCAGGGAGGGAGGCGACTACGAAGTTGTATCTTTCTCACAAGACATGACAACAAGGCTGAATGACCTGACTAAACCGCCTGCGGACGCAGTGGACTTTGAACTGGCAAACATCACCGTTGATTACTCTGTTATGAGGCAGAAAGTAGCAACGAGTTGTCACCAAACTTCCGAATATTTCCTGTCAAAATCAACTGCGAAAGAGCTGACCTCCATGCTTAGAGATGTGTCGCAAAGTCAACCGACCGAGGATGTACCTCTAAACTTGGAAGCTCCGTGTATTTTAAGGAGTTTGAAAGGGATCGTTGAGGGTAAGTACCAACGTTATCACAGAGACTAAATCTGCACATTAAGTGTAAATTCCCGATTGTCGGTTTATTTGTCCTGACCCTGTTATCCATGCCATCTGTGTGTGTGTGTTTGTGTGTGTGTGCGTGTGTGTGTGTGTGTGTGTACGTGCACGGCGTGCGCGATCGTGTGTGCATGTGGGGGTGTGTGCGTGCATGAGTGTGTGTGTGTTTGAGTGTGCGTGCGTGCTCGCGTGTGTGTGTGTGTGTGTGCGTGTGAGTGTGTTTATGTGCGTGCGTGCATTCATGCATGCATGAGTGTTTCTGCCTGTGTGTGTGCGTGCGTGCGCGCGCGTGTGTGCTTGCGTGTGTTTGTGTGCGTGTGTGCATGCATGAGTGTGTGTGTGTGGGTTTGTGTGTGTGCGTATTGTGTGCGTGCGTGCATTCGTACGTGCATGAGTGTGTGTGTTTGTTTGTTTGTTTGTGTGTGTGTGCGTGCGTGCCCACGTCCGAGCGCGCGCACGCGTGTGTGTGTGTGTGTAGGGACGGAGAGGAAGAAAGAGATTTTTTCGTAGCGACTACTACACTTCAAAATAAGTGTATATTAAGAATCCACGCCATGCTGCATCCATTTTTTTAGATTCCAGCTGCCTTTTCAGGATGAATGACCCAAACATTTCTGATTTGAGACCACCTATTATCTGACTTAGAATAAAGACTTGCATGGTATTGAATTCTTAAAGTGTACCCCAATTGCAATAATTTTCAATTCCTTTGTCATCCCTGAAGATTGGGAAGATTGGTCTGAACACATGAAAGGTATCTCATGCGAAGAGCCACCAGAAGTGACAGTACAGAAATCCACTATCTCTGCGGACATGGAGAAGGAACTACGAAAGGGAGACACGTGGTAAACATCTTGTCCATGGTGTTCAGGGTGTTTAGAGACAAGTCATTCGCCCTAAGTCCAATCTAGATAGCTTTGCTTTAACCACGCTGACGCGGCTGAACATAGCTGAACACCGAAGATCGTAAATGGGATTTTACTTGCGAAATCTATACCTACTACGTTTATAAGTAACACCTTGTTAATTTTGTTAATCTTTTGCCATAGGTTCCTTGTCGCTGCCAAGTGGTGGAAACAGTGGACGAAGTACGTGGGATATGACTCTCAGGATATGTACGGAATAGGTGACCCAGCAAATCATCCAGGGACGATTGACAACTCAGCTCTGTTGAAAGGTAACGTTCCTAAGTAGTATTTACCCTTATCAGTTTCAAACTGCATTAGTTTGTTTTGAGAGAAGCTGATCTCCATGTTATGCAGGAGATCAAATGTTATCATAAGAAGAAGAACACCTAAATGCACAAATATATATATATATATATATATTGTATATAGTAGTAGGTAGTAGTAGTATAGTATATATATATATATATATATATATATATATATATATATATATATT